>NW_023416346.1:25584770-25787179 GCF_014108235.1 Myotis myotis
TGCAGACCCTACAAATCTTCACATCCTGCAAATCATGGATTTTCTTTTATTTTTCAGAGACCCTGATTATCTGCATTCCACTACAGGGCCTTAAACAGGTGAAAGCCAAGTCCTGTGGGTGTGGAGTCTGCCATGTCCAGCACTTGAAGGACACTTACAGGTTCCAATGAGTTTTTGGAAGCAGGGACACCAGCTGGAGTTTAGCCCTAGGCTCTGGATAAAAAAAAACAGGGAGTGAAGGTAGGAAAGGGGGGAAGATACCAAAAGAGGAGGCTTCCCAGACTCAACCTGAAATTCTCCAATTGGGCTCCCCTCCAGTTCCTTGGAGCCTGTACTCCACAGCTGGAGCTCATTACTGTTTCCCTCACCAGTTAGGCTCAAAGGCCTTGTTATGTTACATGACAGAGGGTCTGCACTTTGGCAGCAAAGGAAGCCAGGCCCAGCACAGTGCCACTGTGCCCTGTCCGAGGAACAAGTTTTCAAATCATTAAGGAAATGAAAATGAAAAACCTTGAGAGAGGAGCAAATCTGCCTGCTAGTCAACTTACTTAATGCACATGGTACATTAATGGGACATTAAGATCACACCAGAAAGAAAGAAGCATTCTTTCCATGCAGCTCTCTAGTTCACATAGGGCAAAGATGAACTTCAACAGCTTTGCAAGATGATGATCAGTCTCTCAGAGGTACAATAAGTATTTTGTGATCCTGAGGTTGCTATGGTGGCTGATTTTATGTTGAATAACAAACCACTATATAAAGGAGGGTAAATCTACATAAAACATGCCTATGGCTCCATAGCTCTCTAACTCACCCACACTGATCTGTTTTTGAAGAAACATGTTTGAACACAGAGCAATGGGG
Source organism: Myotis myotis (assembly GCF_014108235.1). Taxonomy (NCBI): domain Eukaryota; kingdom Metazoa; phylum Chordata; class Mammalia; order Chiroptera; family Vespertilionidae; genus Myotis; species Myotis myotis. Next base: position 25,585,635 of record NW_023416346.1, read on the forward strand.
CATGGACATATGTTCTACCAGTAAAGAGGTTTCTCAGGTGGTTTCTGGTGGCTATCTATTTCCCTCTTGCTAAAGTGCCATTAATTGCCAGCATAGCTTTCTGGAATTATTTTGCAAGACTTTTAGGACAAAGGGTATGATGAGGAGCACTTGGTATTTTTTCAGATAATATAAAGCACAACCTAATGAGCATGTTTCCATTTTGATGCACAGAAATATAATACTCTTCTTTTGGATGGAATACACATTCAGACCATGTTTGTAACAAAATGATGTTTTAATTTATACTAATAAAAGGGTAATATGCTAATTAGACCAGGAGACCTTCTGGATGTCCTTCCGGACAAAGCTATGGTAGCGGGGCCGAGGCAGAGGCAGTTAGGTGCTATCAGGCCAGGAGGGGAGGGCACTTGAAGATGATCAGGCTGGTGGGGGGGGCAGTTGGGGGTGAGCAGGCCATCAGGGGGGCAGTTGGGGGCAATCAGGCCGGCAAGGGGAGCAGTTGAGGCAAGCAGGCTGGCAGGGAGGGCAGTTGGAGGCGATCAGGCTGGCAGGCAGAATGGTTAGGGGCAATCAGGCAAGCAAGCAGGTGAGTGGTTAGGAGCCAGAGGTCCCAGATTGCGAGAGGGATGTCCCAGATTGGAGAGGGTGCAGGCCGGGCTGAGGGACTTCCCCTCCCCCCCCCCCGCATGAATTTCGTGCACCAGGCCACTAGTATAAAATAAAACCCCTGAAACTCACCACTGTATTGTTTCTCTGTCTTTTATCTCTTGCCTCTCTGAGCTACAACATTCCATGGAATCCAGAATTATATTATCACAGCCCAACTTCCTTTTTTCAAGCAGAACACATTGCAGTTCTCTGGAAATAACTCAATATTGTCAGTTCCAAGCACCTCCCCTCTTCCAACCTCCACCCTTTCTTGGTGTCATTATTTTTTATAAAGAGGTTGCAGTAGAACAAAGTGTATGTCTATTTGTAGCAATTTGTAACCTTGGTCGATGACCGAGATATGACGTTTTCCCAGAAGCAAGATAACTACATTCCAGTTTTCACAGAGCAACAGCGTGTTATTCTGTACGCTTTTTGTCCTGATGTCCAAGTTAACATCTAAGCCGTAAACATTTTACTTTCTTCTAGAAATGCAACCAACCAATGATCCACACAAAGGCAACCTCCAGCTAGGAAAGCCATTCTCATCTCATAAGTGAGTGGAGTATGGTGATGACTCATGAGAGCTTACAAATGGCAAAACCATGTGTCTGGGTTTCCAAATAATATTAAAGGATCTCCCTAACATTACTGGAACTTGAGTGGGATTGAACTTCATCTTAGTACCAACTGCAACAAGGAAAAGCGTACAGGCGTTTCTGATTTTCCTGTTCTATTTTTTCAGTCAGCCAACTTTTATAGAGGTTAGACACAAGATTGGAGCCTGGGATTTCACTTGGCCCTGAGCCACCAGCACTAACACATGTCTAAGGACTCACAGCTGCCTCACTAGTAGGTTCCTAACACCTCCACCTCAGATGTGAGCTTTTTAGGCTGTATGTCTGCTTCTCAAGCTTTCATGACAGAGGGCTAAAAAGAGAAAGGAGCTGGTAGATGTGAGCTCCAATAAGTGCCCAATCCCAGGTGGAAGGACATCCAAGAAGCAGGCCAGACTAAACTACATACTGCCAGCTAGGCTTTAGGATGGTTTTCCAGGATATCAGCCTCTGACTGACTCCTACTGGTCTCAATTCCACCCCTCCAAACCCAGGTCAGCCCCCAAGCCATGGATGAGCAAAGGAACATGATCCTGAAACTAATCACTGCCCAACCCTGCAAAACTTGGGAAAGTTCTTGAGCCATTTCCTTGCCTATAAGACAAGTTAATCAATTGGAAGTTATAATGATAAGCAAATGTTAATAATGAATGGGTCTTGCTCCTTAGCTGAAATGTCATGGTAGTGTCTGCAAGCTGGAAGTTAGTAAACTTTCTAGCACAAAAGGCAAAGGAAAGCTGAAGTCTAGTTCTACTTATGCTACTGATACACTGGCTAACCTTTAGCAGGTCACATTTGTTCTCTGTGATTCAGTTTTCCTATATGTACAAGAAGGAAATTGGATTAAATGATCTCCAAGGCCACTTCCAGTTCCAAATATTGAATGGATCTGTGTTGCACACATTGGCTTTATAGTTAGGCTTCCCCAGATGGCTATCAGAAGCTTCTCTCTCTTTCTGCTACATGCCCATCTCAGACCAACTTGCTATAGTATAAGACTAAAACAATAAGCTGGTAGCAGCAAAAAGTAACAAGCTCAGCCCACACAGCAAGAACATTTGCCAACACATGGTATTTTCTCAGCTAAACAGATTCCAGACACATCTGCACAGCACCTAAGACACAAATCAACAAGAAAACACATGAACTTCATGGGTGGCCTTTTCAAGATGTTCAAAATGTTCTAGGATATAAACTCACCAAGTCTATCCACACTCCCACCCTCTAAATATCATAGGGTCCCTTTAACACCAGGCTCTGCCTTGCTTGCAACAATCAATCAGCTCACCTCTACTCCCTTGGTCCCAAATCTCCTTGGTTTCAGGCCAAGGTATGAATTCTCACCTAGGCACAGCTGCCTCTAAAACAACAGCTGGTTATAGAGTCTGCCAATAAGGAGCAAAGATTTGAAGTCCACTTCTAGCTATGTCACTGGCATAATGGCTAACCTTTGGCAGGTAAATTTGTTCTCTGACTCAGTTTTCCCATCTGTACAAGGCGGAAGGTGGATTAAACAATCTCTAAGGCAACTTTCAATTCTGATATTGACTGATTCCGTGTTGCAGAACACAAACCCTGGCCTAGAAATCAGGAGGCCTGGGATCTACTTCTACTTCTGCCACTTACTAGCTGTGGCTGTCCAACTTGTACAGATGGCAAAAGACTTGGAAGTCATGGGGACCTTTGAGGCACACTATAGAATAGTGACAACACTTTACCAGCAAAAACGTTGTGCTTTAGATTGCAAAGATGGTGGCCGATAGGATGGCAGTGAGGGAGAGAGTGTGAGTGAGGGAGGGAGCAAAAGGGGAGTGCGTGGACATGTGGGGCGTGTGTGTGTGTGCATGTGTGAGTGAGGGACAGTTATATTCCGCAGGACTGTTGGTGGCTGGCAGACCAGGCTCCCCTAGCCAGTCAGCCTCTGTTACCACTGCAATATCTTCCAGGGTGGCCAGTTCTGCTACAGAGACCATGCCATCTTGAAGGGGAGAGTGGCTGACTGGAAGCCCACCCAGGGAGACCTCAGACACCACCTGGGACCCTACAGCCACACTGGCCAGGGACCTGCTGCCTCAGCTTCGAACCCATGAACACCGAGACTCCAGCCTCCCCGGCCATGGGCTCCTAAACAGTTTGTCCAAGGGGAGACAAAATGGCAGCCAAATAGGCGGACGTGTCCTGCATCTTCTCACGGAGCAGATAGAAAAAACAGCTGAATCGAGTAACAGCTACCTGGAATTGGCTAATTAAACACAACTGGTGAGACAATCTGTGGCCAGAAAGGACAGAGGAAGCCAAGAGAATGGTAGGATCGGGGATCTGGGTTTGAGAGAGAGACACACGCAACCAGGACTAGAGGGTCAGAAGGAAACTGTGCTGTGCCAAGTCCACATCCCTTGAGGACATACATAACACTCGACTGTGGAAGGGTGTCCATGGGGCTGCTAGAAGCTGGGGACTCTAGATCTAAGTCCACAGCCATGGGAGGCTGTATCCAGAAAGGCAGCCTGAAGTTTTACACTGGCCATCCAGTGACGGGAGGAGAGAGACACACAGTGGCATGATTGCTCTGTCTTTATATTTCCCTTGCTTTTACTCGCTAAACCCAGTACATAGGATCTTTTAATTACAAACACTCACTGAGGCTGGGGTTCAGGAGAAGGTGGTTTTGTGGAAGCTGGGGCGCAAAATAGGGAGAGATGACCAGGAAGCCAGCTCTGGGACAGTCCATTCTCTCCAACTCTGAACAGCCATTTTTCTCCTGAAGAGCCAGCCCCTCCTAGCAGCGCAGCCACACCCAGCCTTGAGCTCGGCAGGGAAACAAGGATTCTGAATACCCTCAGGAAGCCCTCAGGGACTAGGTTGAGGGGCCATTTGGTCCTGGAAACTAATACAGAAACACCGCCACCTAGAGGCCATGTCAGAAATAGGTGCTTGTGTAAATATAACTGAAAGCAAGCAGACAGACAAAGCGGGCAGATTGGTCCCACCTGCCTAAAACCAAGGCTGTGGAGCCTGACACAGAGGGGCGGTGGATCGCTGGGAACTTCAACACGGTGCTGCCTAACTAACAGGAAACTGAGACATAACAGACAGAACAATAGAGAGGGGTCTTAAACCAGCCCCATGGGACATTAAAACTCAGCTGAAGTGAACGACACTTCTCTACGTCACTATTTTATTTTTTATGTTTTACTTAAGGAATTAATTTTTTTCTTTTTTCTTTGATTATCATTATTATTATTATTTTAATCTTTTATTTTTTTTGATTCGTGTTCTACATTCTATTTTTATTATCATTATTTTACTTTATCTTATTTTTCTTTTTTGCCAACCTTTTCTTCCTCACTTCTTCCTTTTTCATCCTGTTTCTATTCTCTTGTTCTTGCTTTAGGTTTTCTATCTCCTTTCATTTTACTCCTTGTTAAAAATTGACCTGCTTTATTGATGCACTACTACTATAGTAGTCTCTGTTGGCTTACTCATATATCTAATTTCCTCGCTCCTGCTCCAAGTCCATGCACACTTCTTTTTTTTCTTTCTTTGCTAGCCAATTTTTGTTTGTTTTTGTTTTATGCTTTTGTTTTTCTTCTTCTTGCTTGTTCTCTTCTTCTACCAATAGCTTAATTACTTTCACTCACCAAACTCAAGCCTATTTGCTCTCTACTCTATTCTCCTTTTTGGAAAATAGATGAATATATAGATACATAGATTAAAGAAAGGGGGGGAAATATATATATAAGCCCAGCTACCAGATTGGCACAATGACCAGAATGAACAGAATGACCAGTAGCTATGACACTGCACTGTGGCAGCCAACCAACCTGATCCAAGCCTCAATCACCCTCTGCCCCACCCCCTCGGCTGACCTGCTCGCAATAGGCCCCCAACACCCTGATTAGGGGCGGGGCCAGCAGGGCAACTGCCCGCAGGCCCTCCCCTCTGCTGGCCCAGCCCGATGGGCCCTCATCTGGGCGGGCCAGCCAGAAACCAACCATGCACAAATTTGTGCACCAGGCCTTTAATATATATGTGTGTGTTTTATATTTTTTATTGAGTATTTTGTTTTTTACTTTTCTTCTTATACACTCATTCTCTTTCTACCTCCTCTATACTAAACCATGGCCATTCTCCATTTATTCAATTTCTTTACCTTCTTCTGGAAATTAGCTCTGCCTCTTCAGATTCAGTTCCCCTGCTTTTTTTCTGGCTGTTTGTTGTTTTTGGTTTAGTTGTTGGTTTTTGGGGTTTTCTCCACATATACGTATATTTTTCCCCTTATTTTTTTCTTTTTATTTTCTCTCTTACTTTTTTTTCCTTTTTTCCTTATCATTTTTGCTCTCCCTTCTCTCCCCTAATTCTCTTCTCTCTGGTGGTCACCTTTATTTGGGGTTATCGGTATGATGAATATATTAGTGTTTTGTTGCCTCTGTGTCATGTATTGCTGAGTTGTATTTTGTGCCTTTAAGTCAATGTGGTAGAGAGTGAGCCACATAACCAGACACCCTGAGAGGAGCAAAACTGAGGAGACAAAGAAACATCCCCCATACAAAAGAAAAAGAGAAACCACCAGAAAAGGAAGTAAATGAAATGGAGGTAAGCAATTGGTCAGAGAAAGAATTCAGAGCAATGGCCATAAGGGCACTGAAAAAGATGGAAGACAAATTCAACAACATGTGTAAGAGTCAAGAATAAATGAAGAAAAACCAAGAAGAAATGAAGAATGACATAGGTGCAATAAAGAAAACAATGGAAAGCATCAACAGTAGACTAGAAGAAGCTGAGGACCACATCAGCAAGCTAGAAGACAAGGTAGGAAAAAACACCCCAGCAGAACAGCAACCGGAAAAAATAACTGAAAAAGCAGGAGAGCTTAAGGGGTCTTTGGGACAGCACAAAACAAAACAACATCTGTATAATAGGGGTGCCAGAAGGAGAGAAAACTGAGGAAGAAATAGAAAACCTGTTTGAAGAAATATTGACAGAAAACTTCCCTAATATTGGGAAGAAAATGCTGACACAAGTCAAAGAAGCTCACAGAGTCCCAAACAAGATGAAACCAAAAAAAAAAAAAAAAAAAAAAAAAAACACCAAGATACATCATAATTAAATTGGCAAACACTAACAACAAAGTAAAAATCTTAAAGGCTTCTAGAGAGAGACAGAAAGTTACTTATAAGGAATCTCCCATTAGACTATCAAATGATTTCTCAACAGAAACCCATCAGGTGAGAAGGAAATGGAATGAAATACACAAAGTGATGCAAAGCAAAGGACTGAATCCAAGAATACTATACTCAGGCCATCATTCAAAATTGAAGGTGAAATCAGGAGCTTCACAGACAAAAAAGGGTTACAGGAGTTTATTACCACCAAATCAGCAATGCAAGAAATGATAAAGGTACTACTGTAAAAAGAAGAAATAGGAAGGGAAGAAGGAACACAGGCATAAAGAATAAAAAAAGTGACAAGTACCTATTAATAATAACCTTAAATATAAATGGATTAAATGTCCCAATCAAAAGATATAGGGTAGCAGAATGGATAAGAAAACATGACCCATATATCTGCTATCCACAAGAGACCCACCTCAGAACAAAGGACTCACACAAACTGATAGTAAGGGATGGGGAAAAATATTTCAGGCAAATGGAAATGAAAAGAAAGATGGAGTAGCAATACTTATATCTGACAAATTAGACCTCAAAGTGAAGGCCATAACAAGAGTTAAAGAAGGTCACTTCATAATACTAAAGGGAACAATTCAACAAGAGGATATAACTCTGATAAAAATATATGCACCCAATACAGGAGCACCCAAATACAAAACAAAACAAAACAAACAAACAAAAAAACTTCTGGAAGATATCATAGGAGAAATCAACAGCAATACAGTCACAGTAGGGGACTTTAATACCCCATTGACACCATAGGATAAATACTCTGAAAAAAAATCAGCAAAGAAACATTAATCCTAAATTACTCACTATATCAGATGGAATTAATTGACATCTTCAGAACATTTCATCCCAAAGCTATAGAATATACATTCTTCTCAAGTGCACACAGGACATGTTCAAAGATAGACCACATATTGGGACACAGGCAAAGTCTCTTTAAATTCAAGAAGATAGAAATCATATCAAGCACTTTTCAGATCACAGTGGCATAAAATTAAAAATCAACTACAATAAAAACAATGAAAACAACCAAACATTTGGAGGCTAAATAGAATGCTATTAAACAATGATTGGGTTACCAAAGACATCAAAGGAGAAATAAAAAGCATCCTGGTAACAAACAGCAATGAAAACACAACAATCAAAAATCTAAGGGTCACAGATAAAGCAGTCCTGAGAGGGAAGTTCATAGCTCTACAGGTCTACCTCGAAAAACAAGAAAACATGCTTATAAATTATCTAACCCTACAACTTGAAGAATTAGAAAGAGAGCAACAAGAAAAGCCCAGACTAAGCAGCAAGAAGGAGATAATAAAGATCGGAGTAGAAAAGAGCAACATAGAGACCAAAAAACAATACAAAAGATCAATAAAAGCAAGATCTGGTTGTTTTAAAAGATAAACAAGATTGATGAACCTCCAGGCAGAGAACCAAGATGGCGGCATAGGTTAACACCGGAGTTTGCTGCCTTGAACAACTACTTCAAAAGTGAAACTAAAAAACGGAACAGACATCACCCAGAACCACAGGAACGCTGGCTGAGTGGAAGTCCTACAACTAGGAGGAAAGAGAAACACATACGGACACTCAGAGGAGGCGCAGTGCTGAAGTCAAATTCTGAGGTGCGGAGTGCGCGGAGCGGGCTGGCGGCAGAGGGCGCGGTTGACGTTTTCAATCGGGAGGGAGTCGCAGACTCTGAGCTCCAGATACAGGCGAGTCTTTAGGGACCCAGACTCAAACGGGAGAAATGGGACTGTCTGGCTTCGGTCAGAGCAAGTGCAGCTTTCTCTCCAAGCTTTGCAGCGGGTGCTGGGACTCAGAGAGGCAGAGCCCCTGGGGACAGGACTGAGAGCCGCCATAACTGCTCTCTCCGGCCCACCCTGTTGATCCTGTGTGACCCGCCCTGCCCAAGCCCTGCACAGAGGCATTTGCCGGATAGCTTCAGGCAAAGGCTAGATTAGCACCTCCCTAGAGGACAGAAGTTCTCTCACTGCAGACACAGCTGATTCTCATAGCCACTTGGCCTGGAGGTCAAACCCTCCCTGGTATTAGCTACAACAATCAAGGTTTAACTATAAGACTTCGAACAAAGACCACTAGGGGGTGCACCAAGGAAGCATAACAAAATGCGGAGACAAAGAAACAGGACAAAATTGTCAATGGAAGATATAGAGTTCAGAACCACACTTTTAAGGTCTCTCAAGAACTGTTTAGAAGCTGCCGATAAACTTAATGAGATCTACAAGAAAACTAATGAGACCCTCGATGTTATATTGGGGAACCAACTAGAAATTAAGCATAAACGGACTGAAATAACGAATATTATACAGACTCCCGACAGCAGACCAGAGGAGCGCAAGAATCAAGTCAATGATTTGAAATGCGAGGAAGCAAAAAACACCCAACCGGAGGGGCGGAATGAAAAAAGAATCCAAAAATGCGAGGATAGTGTAAGGAGCCTCTGGGACAGCTTCAAGCGTACCAACATCAGAATTATAGGGGTGCCAGAAGATGAGAGAGAGCAAGATATTGAAAACCTATTTGAAGAAATAATGACAGAAAACTTCCCCCACCTGGTGAAAGAAATGGACTTACAGATCCAAGAAGCGCGGAGAACCCCAAACAAAAGGAATCCAAAGAGGACCACACCAAGACACATCATAATTAAAATGCCAAGAGCAAAAGACAAAGAGAGAATCTTAAAAGCAGCAAGAGAAAGAAACTCAGTTACCTACAAGGGAATACCCATACGACTGTCAGCTGATTTCTCAACAGAAACTTTGCAGGCCAGAAGGGAGTGGCAAGAAATATTCAAAGTGATGAATACCAAGAACCTACAACCAAGATTACTTTATCCAGCAAAGCTATCATTCAGAATTGAAGGTCAGATAAAGTGCTTCACAGATAAGGAAAAGCTAAAGGAGTTCATTACCACCATACCACTATTATATGAAATGCTGAAAGGTATCCTTTAAGAAGAGGAAGAGGAAGAAAAAGGTAAAGATACAAATTATGAACAACAAATATGCATCTATCAACAAGTGAATCTAAGAATCAAGTGAATAAATAATCTGATGAACAGAATGAACTATTGATTATAATAGAATCAGGGACATAGAAAGGGAATGGACTGACTATTCTTGGGGGGGAAAGGGGTGTGGGAGATGCGGGAAGAGACTGGACAAAAATTGTGCACCTATGGATGAGGACAGTGGGTGGGGAGTGAGGGTGGAGGGTGGGGTGGGAACTGGGAGGAGGGGAGTTACGGGAGGGAAAAAAGAGGAACAAATGTAATAATCTGAACAATAAAGATTTAATTAAAAAAAATAAAATAAATAAAAATAAAAACTGTACACTTATAAACCCATACTTAAAGCTGGAGTCACAACTCACAATCCTCACTGTAAAGATAAGGTTTAAAAAAATTGCTCTTGATACATAGTTTCCTAGAATATCATAACATAAAAAACGACTTTAATTCAATACAGTTCATTCATATTTCACTGTCTTAACACCACAATCCAAATCTCTGGGGTTCTTTCTTGGTTTTTAACCATGAGGCAAATTTATTTCACCTTAAAAAAAAAAAAAAAAAGATTGATGAACCTCCAGCCAGGCTCCTCAAGAAGCACAGAGAGAGGACCCAAATAAACAAAATCAGAAATGAAGGAGGTAAAGTAAAAACAGTCCTGAAGACATACAAAGGTTTATGAACAACTCTATCCCAACAAACTGGATAACCTAGATGAAATGGACATTTTCTTAGAAAAATACAAGCTTCCAAAACTCAATCAGAAGGAATAAAAAAACCTGAATAGGTGGATAACTACCAAAGAAATTGAAGCAGTGTTCAAAAATCTACCAACAAACAAAATCCCTGGTCTGGACGGGCTTTACAGGGGAGTTATAACAAAAATGCAAAGAAGAACTAAAACCTATCTGCCTCAGACTATTCCAAAAAATTCAAGAGGAAGGCACACTTCCAAGCTTTTTCTATGAAGCCAGCATTACCCTCATCCCAAAACCAGATAAAGATCCTACAAAGAAAGAGAACTGCAGGCCAATATTCTTGATGAACATAGGTGCTAAAATATTAAACAAAATTCTAGCAAATTGGATCCAGCATTACATTAGAAAGATTATACACCATGACCAAGTGGAATTTATCCTGGTGGTGTAAGGATGGTACAATATCCACAAATCAATAAATGTGATACATCACATAAACAAATTGAGAGACAAAAATCACATAATCATATCAATTCATGCAAAAAAGGCATTTGACAAAATCAAACACCCTTTCCTGATTTAAAAAAAAAAAAAACTGTCAGCAAAGTGGAAATCGAGGGATCATACCTCAACATAATAAAAGCCTTATATGACACACCTACAGCTAACATCATTTGCAATTGGCAAAAGCTATATTCATTTCCCCTAATAACAGGAACAAGACAGGGATGCCCACTTTCACCACTCCTGTTTGATATAATACTGGAAGTGCTAGCCACAGTGATCAGAAAAAAAAGAAGAAATAAAAGGCATCCAAATTGGAAAAGAAGTAAAACTGTCATTATTTGCAGATGAAATGACACTGCACATAGAAAACCCCAAATACTCCATCAAAAAACTAGTAGACCTAATAAATGAATTTGGCAATATAGCAGGATACAAAATTAACACCCAGAAATCTATGGCTTTTTTTTATATACCAATAATGAACTTACAGAAAGAGAAACAAAAGAGCAATCCCGTTTACCATTGCACCAAAAAAAAATTAAAATACCTAGGAATAAACTTAGCTGAGGAGGTAAAAAAGACCTGTACTCAGAAATCTATAGGACATTGAAAAAAGAGATAGAGGAAGACATAAACAAATGGAAGAACATACCGTGTCCATGGATTGGTAGAATCAACATCATTAAAATGTTCTTAGTACCCAAAGCAATTTATAGATTTAATGCAATCCCCATTAAAATACCAACAGCATATTTCACAGACCTAAAACAAATGCTCCAAAAAATCATCTGGAATTAAAAAAAGACCCTGAATAGCCACAGCAATCCTGAGAAAAAAACACACCAAATTTGGAGGAATCACAACCAGATATCAAGCTATATTACAAACTACGGTTCTCAAAACTGCCTGGTACTGGCACAAGAACAGACATATAGACCAATGGAACAGAACAGAGAATGCAGAGATAGACCCAACCCATTATGCTCAATTAATATTTGACAAAGGAGGCAAGAGCATATGATGGAATCAAGACAGTCTCTTCAATAAATGGTGCTGGGAAAATTGGTCAGATACATGCAAAAAATGAAACTAGATCATCAACTTACACCGTACACAAAAATAAACTCAAAATAGTTAAAGGACTTAAATGTAAGATGGGAAACCATAAAAATGTTAGAAGACTCCATAGGCAGAAAAAAATATCAGACTTTTGTCGTAGCAAAATCTTTACCAATACAGTTTCTCGGGCAATGGAAACTAAGGAGAAAATAAACTAATGGGACTACATCAAAATAAAAAGCTTCTGCACAGCAAAAGAAACCATCAACAAAACAACAAGAGAGCCCACTGCATGGGAGAACATATTTGCCAATGTTATCTCCAATAAGGGTTTAATAGTCACTATTTACAGGGAACTCATACAACTTAACAACAGGAAGATAAATAATCCAATCAAAAAAATGGGCAAAGGACCTAAATAGACACTTTTCGAAAGAAGACATTCAGAAAGCCAAGAGACATATGAAAACATGCTCAAAGTCACTAATAATCCGAGAGATGCAAATAAAAACAACAATGAGGTTCCATCTCACACCTGTCAGAATGGCTATAATCAACAAATCAACAAATGACAAATGCTGGCGAGGATGAGGAGAAAAAGGAACCCTCCTTTACTGCTGGAGGGAATGCAGACTGGTGCAGCCATTGTGGAAAACAGTATGGCATTTCCTCAAAAAATTAAAAATGGAGCTCCCATTTGACCCAGGAATCCCACTTCTAGGAATATATCCCAAGAAACCAGAAAGAGCAATTACTAAGAATATATGCTCCCCTATGTTTATAGCAGCACAATTTACAGTAGCTAAGCTTTGGAAACAGCCTAAATGCTCATCAGCAGATAAGTAGATTAAAAAACTGTGGTACAGCCCTATCTGGTTTGGCTTGGTGGATAGAGTGTCGGCCTGTGGAATCAAGGGTCCCAGGTTCGGTTCCAGTCAAGGGCATATACCTTGGTTGCGGGCACATCCCCAGTAAGGGATGTGCAGGAGGCAGCTGATTAATGTTTCACTCTCATCGGTGTTTCTAACTCTCTATCTCTCTCCCTTCCTCTCTGTAAAAAAATCATAAAATATATTTTTTAAAAAACTGTGGTACATCTACACAATGGAATACTATGCTGCTACAAAAAAGAAGGAATTCTTACTATTTGCAGCAGCATGGATGGACCTGGAGAGCATTATGCTAAGCCAGCGGTTCTCAACCTGTGGGTCACGACCCCTTTGGCGGTCGAACGACCCTTTCACAGGGGTCGCCTAAGACCTTCATATCAGATATTTACATTACGATTCATAACAGTAGCAACATTACAGCTATGAAGTAACAATGAAAATAATTTTATGGTTGGGTCACAACATGAGGAACTGTATTTAAAGGGCCAGAAGGTTCAGAACCACTGTGCTAAGCAAAATAAGCCCATCGGAGAAAGATAAATATCACATGATCTCACTCATATCTATCTAATAATAGGATAATATGCAAATTGGTCAGGATGCTGTCAGGTAACAACCAACAGATCAGCGGGCTGTGTCCCAGCCCCCAGCCCAGGCAGCTGTGAGGCCTGGGGTAGGTAGCATAGGATACGATAGCAGGGGATAAGAAAGGAGAGGGAGAGGAAGGCATGCCTGCATTCAGACAGGCAGAGAGGAGAAACAGAAATACAGAAAGGACAGATCATGAAGATGGCGGCGGTATAGGCAGACGCTTCCCAGGTCTTGTCCTGGAGCAAATGAAGTAAGCAGTTGAAACTAATAACACCCACCCTGAATTGGCAAAACTACACAGCTGGTGAGACAGTTTACAACCGGGAAGGGCAGAGCTCCCCTGGAAAGGTGAAAAACCAGGGATCTGGGCAGGAAAGTTTGCCAGACCTCTGAGCCCAGAGGGGCAGAGGGAGACTGCGTGGCAGACAGCCGCGTCTCTTGGGCCAGGCACAGCCCCTGACTGGGGAAAGGAAATTTGCGGGACTGCTGACGCCAGGAGATTTGAATTCTGGGTTCTGTAATTATGGAGGACTGAGCCTAAAAGCGGCAGCCTGAAGAGCTGACCAGACCATGCAGTGCCAGTAAGAGAGGAGCCTACAGCGACTCAGGCTTCCCCATAGCCGCGACCAGCATTTTGTTTGTTTTCACTCAACCCTGTTCATAGGACATTTCGGATACAAAAACTCACCTGTGCTGGAGAGAGGGAGAAGGTGTGGACGAGTGGAATCTGAGGAGAGGCTGAGGAGAGAAGGGGGGCCAGGAGAGGTGGCAGCGAATTGAATGCTGAGTCACCCCTGAGCCCAGGACAGGGGCAGCCATTCTCTCTGGAGGTTAGAATTCCTCCCCCCAACCCCCAGGCAAGGAGCACAGCCACACCTAGATTCCATCCTAAACTAGAGGAAGGATTAAAATAATCTGATTAGTCCCTGGGAGTTAACAGGGTCTGACCTATAGAGAGACTTTCAGTCCCAGCAACCACACAGAGCGGGGTAACAATTAAGGAACCAGCTCTGGGCAGTGGACTTCCCCAAACCAGTTTTAAGTGCAATAGAGACGATAAACCCAAGCTACTGGACAGAGAGGTCTAATAGCCTCTGAGGCCAGTCCAGAAACACTGTCACCCAGAGGCTGAGCCACAAACTGACTCTTAGGTAAATACAAATTAAGGCAGTCTGGGACACAAATACAGCCTGCTTTAAAATCAGGACTGTGGTTTACAACACGGAGGAACAGTGTATCGCAGGGGAATTCACCACTCTCCTGAATACCTGGCAGGACTAAGGCGAGCCCTACTGAAGAGTAGATGAACCAAAGGACCTTCACTACTGCAAATTTTTATCTATTTTTTTATTCTTTTTTCACCTTTTAACAAAGAAACCAATTTTTTTTTCTTTTTCCATCACCTGATTTTACCCTTTTAATTACTACATTTTTATTTTTAACCAGTATTATTACTGCTACCATTTTACCTTTTTTTAAAGTGTCATTTTATTTTCTCTTTATTTTATTTTGGGATTAGTGTTCTCCATTCTATTTTCATCGTTCCTTTAGCATCATTTTTCGCTACCTCAATTTCACCTCAATGCTAGAACCCTCTTCCTCACTTTTCCCCTTTTGTTGTCGTGTTTCTCTTACCCTATTCCTGCTTTAGATTATCCCTATTCCTTCTTTTTACCCACTGTCAAAATTTCACCCTACTTATATATCCTATTTCCAATCCACTACTCTAAATCCTTATACACCTCTCCCTTATCTTTCTTCACTATCCAAATTTTTTTTCTTTTATCTTTCTATTGTTTTGTTGTTGTTTGCTTGATTGTTGAGTATATAGTTTTTCTTGTGTGTGTGTGTTTTTTAGGATTGGTTGTGAGGTTGTTTTTCTTTTTCTTTTTCTTTTTCGTTTTCTGCTGGTTTCCCCCCGACCCCCCGGTTATTTTTGTGCTTCTGTTTTCCCTTGCCTCACTTAATATTATAGGTTGTTTGTAGTTTGCATTCATCTTCAGGGATCTGTTGCTGGAATTTTTTGAGACTAGTGGCGGTTCTATCAGAGTTTTCTCCTCATATAAATAGTCTCTTCCCCTCTTCTACTTCATTCTCTCATTTCGCTCTTTTTCTTTTCTTTTTTCCCCTCCTTTTCCCCAATTTCATTTTTGCACTCCTTTTATTTCTTTTTTTCTTTCTTTCTTTGCTTTTTTCCCCCTTTTATCTTGTTCTCTTCTTTCTTCCTTATCCCCTAACTCTCTTAACTCAGGTGGTCACCTTTATTTGAGGTTATTAATATCGTGAATACATTTGTGTTCAGTGCCTCATATGTTGTGCCTTGTTGTGTGGTATTTTGTGCTTTTAAATCAACGCAGCAGATCCAAGCAACAGCAGCCTCCTGATCACCACACCCTCTGTCTGAGGAACAGCAGCTGTACGTGAAGCTTCCCCCAACCAACCAGAAGAGCCACCACAGCTGTGAATAGCACCCACCAGAGGAGCTGCTGCCAACTGAGGAGCAGCTGCTACCTCAACCACCCAGGAGCAACCACAGCCCGAGGAGCCACTGCCAACCAGGGAGCAGCCACTGAATGACTCAACATCTAGATATGTCAGTGAGATCCAACATGGGTAGGCAAAGAAACCCTCAAAGGAAAGAAAAGGAAGGATCGCCAGAAAAGCAGCTAAGTGATACAGAGGCATGCAACATGACAGAAAAAGAGGTCCTAGAGTGCATAAACCAGATGGAGAAAAAAATCCACAACTTATGCAAGAAGCAAGAAGAAACAGATGAAAAAATGAATAACTCATGTAAGACCCAAGAAGAACTGAAGAGCAATATAGCTGCAATAAAAAACACCATTGAAAGTATCAACAGTAGACTAGGAGAAGCGGAGGACCGAATTAGTAGAAGAAAAGGAAGCAAAACACACCCAAACTGTACTGCAATTGGAGAAAAAGATTAAAAGACAAGAGGAGAGTATAAGGGAGCTTTGGGACAACATGAAACGAAACAACATATGAATAATAGGGGTGCCAGAACAACAGAAAGAGGAACAAGGATTAGAAAACCTATTTGAAGAAATAATATCAGAAAACTTCCCTGAGGTGGGGAAGAAAAAAGTCACACAAGCCCAGAGAGTCCCAAACAAGGTGAACCCAAAAAGACCCACGCCAAGACACATCATAATTACCATGGCAAATGTTCAGGACAAAGAGAGAATATTACAGGCTGCAAGAGAGAGATGGAAAGTTACATACAAGGGATCTACCATTAGATTAGCAAATGATTTCTCAACAGAAACACATCAGGCCAGAAAAGAATAGACGGAAATTTACAAAGTGATGCAAAGCAAAGGACTGAATCCAAGAATAATCTATCCAGCAAGGCTATCATTCAAAATTGAAGGGGAAATAAGAAGCTTCACAGACAAAAAAAGGCTAAGGGAGTTTATCACCACCAAGCCAGCAATGCAAGAATTGCTAAAGGGACTGGTGTAAAAAGAACAAATAAAAAGCTCAGAAAGAAAGCAGCCACACAAAAAAAGAAATGGCTACAAACAAGTACCTTTCAATAATAACTTTAAACGTAAACAGACTAAATGCTCCAAACAAAAGACATCAAGTGGCTGAATGGATAAAAAAATCATGACCCATATATTTGCTGTCTACAAGAGACCCACCTCATTAGAAGGGACTCACACAGACTGGAAGTGAAAGGATGGAAAAATATCTTTCAGGTAAATGGAAATAAAAAGAAAGCTGGGGTAGCAATACTTATATTGGACAAAATAGACCTCAAAGTGAAGGCCATAACAAGAGATAAGGAAGGCGACTTCATAATACTAAAGGGATCAATAAAACAAGAAGATATAACCCTGGTAAACATATATGCACCCAATGCAGGAACACCCACATACATAAGAAAACTCCTGGAAGATATCAGGGGAGAGATTGACAACACAATCATAGTAGGGGACTTTAATACACCACTGACATCACTGGATAAATCCTCTAGACAAACAATCAGCAAAGAAACAGCAATCATAAATGGCTCACTGGATCAGATGGACTTAATTGACATCTTCAGAAGACTTCACCCCAAAGCCACAGAATATACATTCTACTCAAGTGCTCATATGACATTCAAAAATAGACCACATATTGAGTCACAAACAAAGTCTCCCCAAATTCAAGAAGATTGAAATCAAACCAAGCATCTTCTCAGACCACAATGGCATAATATTAGAAATAAACTACAATAAAAACAACCCAACATACTCAAACACTTGGAAAGTGAATAGCATGTTATTAAATATTGATTGGGTAACCAATGAAAACAAAGAAGAAATTAAAAACATCCTGGAAACTAATGAAAATGAAAACACAATAATCCAAAACGTATGGGACACAATGAAAGCAGTCCTGACAGGGAAGTTTATAGCTCTACAGGCCTACCTCAAAAAACAAGAAAAAGTGGTAATAAATCATCTAACTCTACATCTCAAAGAATTAGAAAGAGAGCAACAAGAAAACCCCAGAGTGAGCAGAAGGAAGGAGATAATAAAGATTAGAGCAGAAATAAATGACATAGAGACCAAAAAAACAATACAGAAAATCAATGAAACCAACAGCTGGTTCTTTGAAAGGATAAACAAGATTGATGAACCTCTAGCCAGGCTCACCAAGAAGCAAAGAGAGAGGACCCAAATAAACAAAATCAGAAATGATAGAGGTGAAATAACAACAGACCCCACCGAATTTTAACAAATGATTGTTAAAAAAATACTATGGACAACTCTACTCCAGCAAACTAGACAACCTGGAGGAAATGGACAAATTCCTAGAAAAATACAACATTCCAAAACTCAATCAGGAAGAATCTAAAAATCTCAATAGGCCAATAACTATGGAAGAAATTGAAGCAGTCATCAAAAAAGCTTCCAGCAAACAAAAGCCCAGGACCAGACGGCTTCACAGGGGAGTTTTACCAAACATTCAAGGAAGAACTAAAACCTATCCTCCTCAGACTACTACAAAAAATTCAAGAGGAAGGAACACGTCCAAGCTCATTCTATGAAGCCAACATCACCCTAATACAAAAACCAGGTAAAGACAACACAATGAAAGAGAATTACAGGCCAATATCCCTCATGAACATAGATGCCAAAACCCTCAACAAAATCTTAGCAAATCGGATCCAGCAGTACATCAGAAAGATCATACACCATGACCAAGTAGGATTTATCCCAGGGATGCAAGGATGGTACAATATCCGCAAATCAATAAACGTGATACATCACATAAACAAATTGAAAGAAAAAAAAAACACATAGTCATATCAATTGATGCAGAAAAAAGCATTTGACAAAATCCAACAACCATTTTTGATAAAAACTCTCAGCAAGGGGGGGGAATAGAAGGATCATACCTCAACATAATAGAAGCCATATGTGACAAGCCCACAGCCAACATCATACTCAATGGACAAAAACTAACACCATTTCCCCTAAGAACAGGAACAAGACAAGGATGCCCCCTCTCACCACTCCTGTTCAACATAGTACTGGAAGTATTAGCCATTGCAATAAGACAAGAAGAAGAAATAAAGGGCATCCAAATTGGAAAAGAGGAAGTAAAACATTCCTTATTTGCAAATGACATGATATTATACATACAAAACCCTAGACTCCATCAAAACCTACTGGACTTAATACATGAATTTGGCAATGTAGCAGGATACAAAATTAACCCCAAGAAATCTGAGGCATTTCTATACACCAATAGTGAACTTTCAGAAAGAGAGATTAAAAAAACAAACCCATTTACCATCGCACCAAAAAAATTAAGCTACCTAGGAATAAACTTAACTAAAGAGGTAAAAGACCTCTACTCAGAAAACTACAGGATGTTGAAAAAAGAGATAGAGGAAGACATAAACAGATGGAAGAACATACCATGTTCATGGATTGGTAGACTCAACATCATTAAAATGTCCACACTACCCAAAGCAATCTATAAATTCAACGCACTCCCCATTAAAATACCAAGGGCATACTTGACGGATCTAGAACGAACGCTCCAAAAATTCATCTGGAAGAAAAAAAGACCCCGAATAGCTCCAGCGATCTTGAGAAAGAACAAAGTAGGTGGGATCTCAATACCAGATATCAAGCTGTATTACAAAGCCACTGTTCTCAAAACTGCCTGGTACTGGCACAAGAACAGACATATAGATCAATGGAATAGAATAGAGAGCCCAGAAATCGGCCCGAACCAATATGCTCAATTAATATTTGACAAAGGAGGCAAGAACATACAATGGAGCCAAGATAGTCTCTTCAATAAATGGTGTTGGGAAAATTGGACAGATACATATAAGAAAATGAATCTAGACCACCAACTTACACCATACACAAAAATAAACTCAAAATGGATAGAGGACTTAAATGTACGACGGGAAACCACAAAAATTCTAGAAGAATCCAAAGGCAACAAAATCTCAGAGATATGCCAAAGCAATTTCTTCACTGATACAGCTCCTAGGGCACTTGAAACTAAGGAGAAAATGAACAAATGGGACTACGTCAAAATAAAAAGCTTCTGCACAACAAAAGAAACCATCAACGAAACAACAAGAAAGCCCACTGAGTGGGAAAACATATTTGCCAATGTCATATCTGATAAGGGCCTAATCTCCAAAATTTATAGGGAACTCATACAACTCAACAAAAGGAAGATAAACAATCCAATCAAAAAATGGGCAAATATCTAAATAGACACCTTTCAAAAGAGGACATTCAGAAAGCCAAGAGACATATGAAAACATGCTCAAAGTCACTAATCATCCGAGTGATGCAAATCAAAACAACAATGAGGTACCATCTCACACCTGTCACACTGGCTATCATCAACAAATGAACAAACGACAAGTGCTGGAGAGGATGTGGAGAAAAAGGAACACTTGTGCACTGCTGGTGGGAATGCAGACTGGTGCATCCACTATGGAAGACAGTGTGGAGTTTCCTCAAAAAACTAAAACTGGAACTCCCATTTTATCCTGTGATCCCACTTCTAGGAATATATCCCAAGAAACCAGAAACACCAATCAGAAAGGATATATGCACCCCTATGTTCATAGCAGCACAATTCACCATAGCTAAGATCTGGAAACAGCCTGAGTGCCCATCAGTAGATGAATGGATTAGAAAACTGTGGCACATCTACAGGATGGAATTCTATGCTGCTGTAAAAAAGAAGGAACTCTTACCATTTGCAAAGGCATGGATGGATCTGGAGAGCATTATGCTAAGTGAAATAAGCCAGTCAGTGAAGGAAAAATACCACATGATCTCACCCATTCATGGATAGTAAAGACCATTATAAACTTATGAACAATAATAGATACAGAGGCAGAGCTGCCTCAAACAGATTGTCAAACTGCAGCGGGAAGGCCGGGGAGCGTTGTGGGACAGGAGGGAGTGGGGTAAGAGATCAACTGAAGGACTTGTATGCATGAATATAAGCATAACCAATGGACATAAGACACTGGGGGGTAGGGGATTGTCAAGGGCGGGAAAAAAAAAGGAGACATATGTAATACTCTTTGTAATACTTTAAGCAATAAAACAATTTAAAAAAAAGAAATACAGAAAGGGAACAAGAAAAAGACACAGGTATGGAAAAGGGAAGAAAACTCAGGGTACACACGGGTGGGGGTGACAACCACGGGGGTGCGAAGCAGTTGCGCCCAGCAAAGGGTGGGGTGAAGGCAGGGTGGAGCAGAGAGCCCTGTCCAGATGGGGAGGAGGGTGGTGGTCCCTGGTGCGGGCCATTGGGACGGAGGGGTGGGCGGTCTGAGGCCTTCTAGACAGAGGCACTCCTGCTTTGTGTCAGCAGCGCCCAGCCTGTGCGGGCCTTGGCCACCCTCACAGGGCCAAGCGCCCTGTGATGGGAGGGGAGGCATAGCTTAGAGGGGGCAGAGTCGGACACTAAGGAGGGTACCACTTTCATACCCAAGGGCTGGACCCCAAAGACATTGGCCAGGGTTGGGTTGGTGGTGTGTTAAGTGTACTTTGTTGACTAGAAGTTGGGGCAACCCGGGCAGGGAATGGGAGGAGGATTGTGGCAGGGAAGCTGTGGAAGTAGGGGGGGTGGTGGTGGTGGTGGTGGTGAAGGCCTGGATGAGGCTGGGCCCTGGGATGGGGGTTAATGCCCCCCTGAATGGAAGATTTAATTTCAAAGTGCGCTCAGGCAGGGCTGGAAGCAGGTCCCAGAGAGGAAAGGGGAAGGTTTAAAGAGAAACCATTGAACATGGCGGGGGGGCGGGGGGTAATAATAGGGGAGGAGGGAGGGAGGCAGGGTTCAGGCTCACCAGAGAAAGGCGAATGGGGGGGAGGGGGGAGGAGTAAGAAGGAGACAGACATGGGGAATGAAGGGAGAGAAGGGAGGAAGGAGGGAGGGAGAGGGGCCATGGGAGGTTCAAAGGGAGGGAGGGAAAGAAAAGGAAAAAGAAGAATGCTAAAATGGGGTGAGGCCAGGAAAATAGTTAAATTAAAAAAAGAAACAGAATGTAAGAGTGAGGGGAGTTTAAAAGGAGGAGTTAGTAAGAAAATTAAGTACAGGGTGATTTTTTAAAAAATGTAGTCAGACATCTCCTGAGGGCTCCCGGATTGTGAAAGGGTGCAGACTTGGCTGAGCCCAAGACCCCCCTTCCCATGCACAAATTTTGTGCACTGGGCTTCTAGTGTGGGATATAATGAACAACATAAACTGATGAACAAAAATAGAGCCAGAGACAAGGTAACACCGAACAGACCATCCAACCTCAGAGAGAAGGCATGCAGGGGTGGTGGTTAGAATCAACCAAAGGACTTGTATGCATGCATATTAGCATAACCAATGGATACAGACACTGGGGCGTCGGGGGCTTGTTTTAGGGGGTGGGAGTTGCTGGGGCAGGGGATGAATCTGGGAAAAAGGAGACATATGTAATACTTTAAACAAAACAAAAAAAAAAACTTTGTGCTTTATTATATGTGTGCATGTCTCTGTATCAAAATAACAATAACAATAATACCAGTACCTGAAAATATTTTTAAAAATTGTATATTATTTCTAAATTTTCTAGTCCACTCATTTGCTATTTTTCTACTCATTCTGTTCATTTTTAAGAAATTATCTCTACAAAACCTACCTGATCCTTTCCCTATTCCTGCCCCTTTCTCTCCCCATCACCAGTCTTCCACTCACTCTGCCAGCCACTTTGGCTTTCCTTGATTTCCTAGAACATTTGTAACATGCTTCCTCCTCAGGGCCTTTGCACTTGCTGTTTTCTCTGCCTGGAATTATTTTCCTTTTCACTTTCTTCAAGTCAAATGTCACTTTCTCAATAGGGCTTTCCCCAGCTCCCAACCAAATATTCCAAACCACCACCACACTTCCTATCCTCTTTTCCCATTTGCCCACTTTTTTTCCTTTTAGCACTCCCCAATAACATACTATCTATTTTACCTATTTATCTTATTTATTGTCTTTCCTCCCTTTTAGAATATAAGCTCCATGAGGATATAGATTTTTGTCCGCCTTTTTTTTTTCTTCACTGCTGTTTCCTCGATGCCAAAAATAGTGCCTAGTACAAAGAAAGCACTCAGAAACTATGTTTTAAATGAAGGAATAAATAGTAGTAGGAAGCTCCAAATATGCAATAAATATTTATGGGAAATAAATTTATAATTGAAAAAAAAATATGTCAACAATCTGCAAACTGGGAAAGGCTTCCATTATTGTCAATGAACAGTCAATACTTCAGTCTAGCTCTGAAAACTCCAGTGAGTCTCAGGAGGGTGGTTTGGAGCCCTAGGTATAAATGCTCTCTCTCCATATTGTGTGCTCTGACTTGCATTGGCTAATCCTGTCAGCTCCCTTCCCAAACACTAACCTACACTTCTTTCTGAAAAAACTCAGTGATATGTCCGAACACAGTACTCTAGAGATAAAAGTAATCACATAGAATGTTTCCTGGGTGCCAGGCTTGTGCTTGAACACATTTCTGGCATGATCAGCAAAGCTCACAACCACCCTATGAGATGAGTACCATTTTATCCCTGGTTTTCAAGTTAGAAAACTGAGTCTCAGTGAGGTTGTTTCTTTCTCAGGTGCACACAGCAGTTGGTGAGGCGGGGCTTTAAATCCGGGTCTTAAGTACTAAGCTTTCCCATCCTTCTCCCTTATCTCCCATTGTCTGTCTCCTTCCTGCTGTTGAAAGTCATATCTCCACCCCCAACCCCCAAGCCTGGACCTTTGTGTTTGGGGATTGAAGTATGTAAATGTGACCACAATGATGAGGATATATCAACATTTGCAAACAGTCAATTTCTTTCTATGCACAAAATTAATGAGGCTGGTGTAAATAAAGAAAAGTTGTACAGAAAAAAAACTTTGTTTCAAGTCTGACACAATCAATTTATTAGAGCAAATTACATAATCTGAGTCCTACTTTCCTCAAGTGTAAAAATGAGGGCTACTATAGACTTCACAGCATTGCCATGACAATGGTCTGAGATAATATTAAGGAATGGGTCAAGCCCAATGCCTGGCACCTAGTAACAGCTAAGTAAATGCTGGCTTTTTTTCCTGCTTTTTAATATGAGCATCCTCTCCTTTGTAGTTACTTTCAGCCTCCAGGACACTGCTGTGTGAGTGTTAGGTGGAAGAGAACTTCTCCACCTTTAGAGAATATCTGCTTTTCCCTTTTATTCTATTGCTTTCCCTGTCACTTTTATGGCCCTTATTTTAGAGATATGGAATTTCAAGAAGCGGAGATGACCTAAAAAATCAAACTCTTAAAAATGGGGAAGATCTGGAAATCCATTATGTTGTAACGAAGAACACTAAGCATTTCTCTTCTTTTTGATAACAAATAGCCATTCAGACCTTAATTGTGCTGATCTTAGATGAGATAAGCTAATAAAAGCTAACATTGTGAAAATCAACTTATGCCAATTAAAAATTAAAAAAGATTAAACCCAAGATGGAATATTTTCTATGAAAGATATATTTCAGCCCTAACCTGTTTGGCTCAGTGGATAGAGTGTCGGCCTGTGGACTGAAGAGTCCCAGGTTCGGTTCCGGTCAAGGGCATGTACCTTGGTTACGGGCACATCCCCAATAAGGGGTGTGCAGGAGGCAGCTGATCGATGTTTCTCTCTCATCGATGTTTCTAACTCTCTATCCCTCCCCTTCCTCTCTGTAAAAAATCAATAAAATATATATATTTTAAAAAAAGAAAGATATATTTCAAAATTTTTAAAGTTCAATTTGTTGTCATGGTACCATCACTTCCAACTATTTTTTATTATATTAAAATACTTAGTAGGGTAAAGTATATCCTATGATGGCCAATTGTAATTGTCTTCCAAGGTTTATTTTAAAGCTTCATTTTGTAAATGCAACTGAATGTTTGCAGACATTTGAAGATTAATACTAAAATGAAAATATTTAGCAAAATGTCTATCCTTAGATAATGCCATAATGTTAACACTTTGAATCTACCAGTACCTTTGTTCTGAGCAACTCAATGGGCTCTGAAACCACTGTCTCATTAATCAAATAGTACATTCCTAAGCTAGAGTATGTGGAATGATGTGGCTGGTTGGTGGTGTTAGCAGCTTCACTCTGGAAACCACATATTGTTATTACAGAGCTATTGGAGCAAAATAAAATGATATAGGGGGAGGGAAACTCACAACTACCTCAATGTACAAGTCCTAATACAAATCATCATGTTCTCTACCAAAATACAGTCTTGGGATCACACTAATGTTTTCTATGTTCCCAATTCAGATATTAGAAAAGAATGCTATCATTTTCCCAAACTAGTAATGCCAAGTAAGTGGAAATGGCAGCAGATGAGGTCAAGAGACCAGGTTTTTGTGGAGGCTCTGTCTTTAACTTACTGGTGTCCCACTGTGTGTTCTTTCCCTCTCTAGAGTGAACTTTCCTTGCCTAGAAAAGGAGAAGGTTGAATGGACTAGTGCCTTTATGCTGCCCTGACAATGAAATAGTTTCCACCAAACGATAAGAACCCTCTTATTATTTTTTTATCAGACTTCCATGTGGGTATCTTCAAATTTCCATGGGGGAAAAAATTAAAAGTCTCTACTTCTGTTTTCATAAAAGCATTATTCACATTAGACAATAAGTAGAAACAGCCCAAGTGTTCATTGACAGATGAAGAATGGATAAATAAAATGTGGTATATGTACCGGTATATATATATATATATATATATATATATATATATATATATATATATATATATATATATATACAATAGAATATTATTCAGCCTTAAAAAGGAATGAAATTCTAATACATGCTACAATAAGTATGAACTTTGAATACAGTGTGCTAAGTGAAATAAGCCAGACACACAAAAAACAAATATTTTATTATTCTACTTACATGAAATATCTAAAATAGACAAATGCATACCAGTAGAAAGTCAAGTAGTGGTTACCAGGGACTGAGAAAATGGGTTATTGTGTAATGACCAATTTTCAGTTTTGCAGGATGAAAAGAGTTCCAGAGATGAATGGTGGTGATGTTTGCACAACAATGTTAATGTATTTAATATCACTTAAAATGGTAAGATGGTAAATTTTATGTTATGTATATTTTCCACAATTAAAAATATTTTAAACATTTAAAGTCCCACTACTAAAGACCAGTTTGAAAATAGCAGGGCTAGTAAAATTCCTTCCAGACTTTTATATCTGTGTGAATATGGAAAAATAGTATTTTAATCAAGAAAAAAATTATTCCTTAAATTTCACTTTGTTATTTTTGGACTATTGAGTCAATGGCAATGGATAGCAAAGAAAAGCCTCATTTCTCCATACTATTAAAATATGTTTGTGTTAACAGAAAACTGTTCTCCAAAAGTTTTGCAGAAAGTGAGTGCTCTTATTCGCTGCTGACTTCCTTGCAGAGGGATAGTTGACCTGATGATTTATTTCATATCCATGTGGGAATGTGAGTCACTATTTTTTCCAAAGTTGTTAGGTCGAAGATAAGGAGAAAAAGGGCAGGTAAAAAATGGGATTCTGGGATTCACACTCAAAATGCTTGAAGGCTAAAGTGGTTTATCGTTACCATAAAGTAAGTTTGCTTTGGGGGACACTTTAGTGTGGAGACAATTTACTAGTAAGTCTTGCAAGAGCTGCAGCATTCCTTTCCAAGTTCTTCCATCCATGCTCAAAGCAGACAAGACCACAACACCATTCTGAGTGAAGGAATTGGCGTCCATAGGACATTATTTCGGTCCATACTATCAACCTAAAGGTAAGCCTCCTTACAGAAAGGGAGATGAACCCAGTACCAGAATAATAAACCTAGCGATGGGGCTACCTTATCAACTATCCTCCAAATGTAAAAGAATGGCCTGAATCTCTCATTTTTGTACTAGTCTTTTTTTCCCACATTAGAAAAAAAAACTTGCAAATAATTCCCACTGGAAAAGAAGAAAATTGTTACAAAAATGCAGGCCTGGTTGTAGCTGGGGTAGGGGAGGGAGGTGGTCCATAAGGGAAACTCAGAGAAGGGAAAGGAGAGATGGAAGGGACAAAAGTACTTGCCTTGTTTTCAGAGTAGGAGAGGACCAGGTTACCAGGGTCTTTATATTTAGGCTTCCATGTTGGAGATTAAGGAAGGGCCCTATAGGAATGCACTTTCTCAAAGAAGAAGGTTAAAGGTTGCCAAGAGTACCTTGGTTCTGTATCTTTCTGACTTGGATGAATGTATAAAAGTGACCTAACTAGAGAGTTTATATTTCTTACAAAATGTCCTTTAGGAGAGGATTTGAAGAATTTGCCTTACCAGATACATTTCAAAACATAGCTAATATCTCACTGAAAAGTAATTGTGCAAGCCAAGTTTGTTTAGAAGCATGGTTGAAAGGCTAGATAAGGGTTAGAAAATTCAGGCTTCTTGCCAGCTGTGACTCACTGACAAAACCACAATGTCATTGGGCCTCAGTTTCCTCATGAAACAAGGATAATAAAACCTCCTTACAAGGTTGTTTCCAAGCCTCCCAACTTGGAAAAGTCAAGGTGAAGCAGGGAAAAAGTATTGTACTCTGCCCCTAGGAGTGATATAGAGCTTCCCTAAGGGATTTTGTATCTGATTCTTGATATAATTACCAAGACAAACTAATGAATTTTTTTCACAGATTTTGAAAGCAGGAGAAAATTCTGACCCCTTCATTTGACAGATGAAGTTCTAAGGTTAAGTGACCTGCCCAAGGTTACATAGCTATGTAGTTGTGGAGCTGGGATTTAAACCAAAATCCATCTGACTCCAAGTCCAGTGCTCTTTCCTCCCCGCCAGTTAAGTGTAAGAAGAAATGAACCTGAGAAAGGAGCTTCTCTACCTTATAAGTCTAGGAATGAAAGGGTAATTTTTTAAAAATGCTTGTGCTGGCTATGATGGTATATGCACAAAAACACAGCACAGATGCAGCAGAGTCTCAAGATAACCAGACCAACTTAACACCATTTTTCTAAAAAGCAAAGTATTTCTAAAATGATGGGTGAAGTGGATTAAATAAAGTAGAAAAACTATCGCTGTAGTTAGCTGGATTTGGTTAGGTAATTTTAAAGACAATTCTCTTTTTTTTCTTGTTTTATAGCTTCTGTACTAATATTAAAAAGAAAAAAGTCTCCTTTTAGGTATTTGCCCATCGCAGGACAATGCCTTCCTAATACCTCTGAGGGCACACAACGAGATAAACTAGCAAATCTGTATAAAATTGTGTACAATTGGCTCCATGATAAGAAATACTTGTTTAATGTGATTTGCTTTGTTCTTTAAAAAAAAATAAGAGCCTATCTTTAGTCATCAACCCGTTGGAAAAAAGACCATGATTGCTTATTTTGTTTTGATATTTCTCTACACTTTAAAATTTGCCGTTCCCTTCCCATGGCAAATCAAATGTTTTATACAAAATCCTTCACAGCCAAAGTAAAGCCTTAGTTATACATCTTTCTATTCTCTAATGATTAGGGCTCTGTTTTTGTTATGGTAAATAAGTATCTCATAGAAGTTCAGAAGGTCTTTTTAGTAATCGTTTGCAAAGTCTCTGAGGAAAATAGTCTCTTCCTAATCTTTATTTTAGACCTATGTGATTCTTTTCTCCAGATCCTTATATCAAATAGCAAGAGATAATCTTTGTAACAAAGTTGGATGAGTTGGACTAACTCTTAAGTAAATGAGTGGCCTTTTCAAGAAGATACTCTTGTTGCCAAAGAAAGATGTTCTGCACAATTAATGTTTGCAAGAGGGTCATTGAGTAGGTCAAATTTTAACTGGTGGCAATATATCACTCAACATCCAATGGTGAGGCTGATGAAAGCATTTGATTGGCCTCAGACATATGAACCCAAAGCCAGGAATTTTTGAACCTTACAAGGAGAGAGGAACAGTGGGGGACAGCCTGTAAAACAGCTGTAAAATGTAGCAGCTCTAAAACTCTAGCAATTCTACCCTTTTAAAACTAATGGCTGAACGATCAAGTACTTTTTAGTCAGCCACTCTTCATAAGTCTTGGCCAAAAGAAGGTTCCAGTATACAGTACAAGAGACTCAAACATTTTAATCTAATTCTGTATCTGAGTTGACACAAGTCATTCAGAGACTCAATATAGCTGAACCAGTTACACCCCATCCTTCCGCCCCCCTCCCCACTGATTCTTACAGAAAGATGCAAGTCAAGACAACATGAGGATGCAGACTTGCAGAATGTCAGGGATGGAGAGTAACTTAGATATCACGTTGAACCCTTCCTATCAATTTTTCAGAAG
The DNA here is from genome assembly GCF_014108235.1 of Myotis myotis. Lineage (NCBI taxonomy): Eukaryota > Metazoa > Chordata > Mammalia > Chiroptera > Vespertilionidae > Myotis > Myotis myotis. The sequence continues at coordinate 25,614,700 of NW_023416346.1, forward strand.
AGGAAACTGAGGCCTCCTCAAAGTGATATAGCAAGGTGCACAAACCTTCCTCCTAACTCCAGACATTTACTATTTAGCCAGTTTTTTGACCCATTTTCAAAGGGAACATGCCAGATCTTTTGGTTTAATATTAAAATGAATTCTGTCTACTTACTTCAAAGTTTTGTTTGAGGAGCTGTGAAAGCAAAGTCCTCCTCCCCCACTCCCACCAGAATCCCAATTTAACAGTTCCTGTTTTCTCACTATGCCCTTCCAGCTTTCTCTGTCTCCTCCCCTCCAGAAGGATAGGTCCAATTACTTGGTAGCCCACTTAGCATAGCAAAGAGCCGCAGTCCAGAAATGTTGTGTGGAGAAACCAGAGGGCCCCCCAGTTGATGCTTTGTTCCTCCTAGCTGTACTTATTTCCTAAGCAGAGCTGCAATCCCCATTGTGGTGGCTTCCCCTGGGTTTGGTTCAGGCCCTGAGGATACTGTTATTACATAATTTTGCATTGTACCTCAAAGCAAAAAAAAAAAATGTAATAAAGGAGAAAGCCTTCACCTCTCATTCCATTTCCTTCATTGGAAAAACAGGTATCATCATCCAGGATGTTCTGTGAACTGGGCCTTGCCCAGAATGATAATAAGCTTCTAAGGACAAGGTGATTAGGCTGGCAGTGCAGTGTGTTTGATTAGCACCAAACAGCTTTTTGTAAAGGGACAATATCAGGACATACAGTAACAAGATCACTTCTTTTGATTTGGGTTTGCTTCCTCTGTTAATACAATCCATTATCCTGGTTGCCTTTCTTACTATACCAAAGCGTTGTAGCAAGGGCTTCAAGGAGTTTTTCTATAATAACCTCCAAATCCCTCAGCCCCTACCTTCTTCCAAATAACCTCCTTCTTCACATTGGTGCTTTTCTTTGTCCTTTCAACATCACTTTGAATAGTTAGGTGAAGCTATACTCCCATCCCAGGGAAAAATAAAACTAGGGAGACAACCACAGGGCTTCATATTTAATAAGAGACCAAATTAGGCAGAACAATTTAGTCATTGTTTGCTTAACCCCTTTCCTGCTGCTCTTCTCTTAGTTTCACTACACTATTTAAATAGATTTGATGAAGAAAGGAAAACAAGTTCCAGAACTTGTGACAGTAGCCAAAAGATTTATAATGAGATTTGCCTTCATGAAGGCAATAACCATAACATTTAACACACACACACACACACACACACACACACACACACACACACACACAAAATGCTGCTCATCTCAGGCCCCTAAAATTACCCAATTTCTAAAGCAGAGAAGTGCACCCACCCAGAATTTGTCCAGACACTCCAAACCTCTATTATAAATTACATAAGATGAATGGAATCTCTTGATTTTAAGGATCCCTTCATGTTCACATTTGAAAGGTAAACATTTACATCCAACTTTCACGGAAAAATACATGCCAAAGGAAAAAAAATATTGTAGAGATCATTCATGACATTTGCTGATAGAACTAGCTCATTGATAAGAAACCAGAGAATATTCAGGGATCAGGACTTGTGGGAAAATAATGGGTTGTGTTTTTGTATGGACCTACAAACTCCCTCAAGCTCTGGCAGAATTCACATAATACAGTCAGTATCTTATTTCCTGCTCCCTACTCCTTCACTAGCATCTTATTTATGTTTATGTAAAGATACTCCTGCTTAATTATGATTCATCCCAATTTGAACCGTAAATAGAAGGCAAGTTAATAATTTAGGGGGAAAAAAAGAACTTGTGCCCTTTTCTCTTCCCTTCATTCCTAGGCCAGCCGGCTCATTTATGAATTAGTACTCAAGCGGCTTGAATAGCAGAGAATGAATGTTTGACTAAACCCTCCACGTATGAAAGCTCTTCACACCATTTGGTCTTGAACCGATCCAATAGCGAGGTGTAACCACTAGTGACAATAAAGCGCCATCTGGCAAAGTGAACTCTAGGCAAACAATGACAAGCAGAAGTGAAAAGAATTGCAATGATTTCCACAAACATGTGAAATACTATAAAATGTGGGTCTTAGCAGCTTCCTCCCGAGGCAAGTAAACAAATGCAACACTTCGGTGTCGGCGCTGATGTGTGGGGCTCTATCTCTGAGAGCAGGCGAGGCTCCATTTGCATTTACTTAAGGAAAAATGTATGCAGATTGGCGAACAAAAAAAATATATAAGCACTACTAACCAGACGTCACTTTTCCTTCGCTCTTTACTGTCAGGGTGATGTACTGGAAGTCTTTATTTCTTTCAGCTTGGGCCTCTCGGTGCCTCATTCTCCTTCCAGCCTGTTCTCATGCCTTTCTCATCACCTGCTGAGGCCTTGATCACGGACAGAGCAGACGAGCAGCGGGGGGACAATTAGAGAGGAGTTCAGACTTTGATCATTTGACCATATGTGAATACAACAGCTGACCACATGTTTTAAAAGACAACTAACTTAAATGTATTTTAAAAAATCACAAAGCAAGCATAGATACTGAAATTTACATTTTAATTATCTGGCACAATGCAGCATTCAACTTTTTCAAAATATTTAATATGGAAAAATACATCTTGCCCCTTCAAAACAGGAAGGGACAACACTTTCCTGTGTTTTTTCCCCACCCCCATATTCACTTTTTCCCCCTCAAAATGTGTTCCCTTTCAGCAGAACATTTAACCACTGTGGATGGTGAAGAATTCTGTGCTGCAGATTTCAAAAGCCACATTCAAAGCTGTCAAAAGTTGGGTATGGTTACTAAAGGTAAACTAAGCTTAAAGAAAGCACAATCATTTATCTTTAAAACATGATTTTATAAAGAAAATATGTGTCCAGCACTTGTACTGTAAATTAGCTTTTTTAAATAAGAGAAGCATATTCAAAAATTTAGTATCATTACTTTAATTCTGTAAAATGACATTAGAAAATTTTTAAATGTGTAATCTAAAATGTGTGAAAATAAAAGAATTTTGTTGGCAATAAAATAAAACTATGCAATACTTGATTAGCTAGAAGACAGCCTCATTGCAGCTAAAGTGCAAAAATGAAGGTTTATTTATGGTTAATTCTATCAAAACATTGTCACTCCTTTTCTGGTTCCCTTTAAACTATCAAAGCTGAACTGATTTCAGTCTGGCTAGGTGAAATGTGGGCATATGACTATCCAGCTTAGAACTCTCTTTTGTTTTTGTATACAATTGATGATTTATCAGTTGTTTCTGGTGATATAAGGCCTCCTTATCTTCTCCACCTACTAGATAATTAACATATTCATGAAATGGTTATTTACCCTCAAATAGGAGGATAATAGAAAAATAACACTAATTGTTTTGACAGCAGTTTACTTAAGAGTTATCTGGGGAACAAATGTTTCTTTGGTAGTGTTAGAAAGACAAGTATTTATCAATGTATTAAACTTAGTTTTCTTCTTATGGTAGACAGATCAAAGTAATCCTGGATAGGGAAAAATACCTAGAAGAAATAATTTAAGTAAAATTTCATCTCACATTTTGTAAAATATTTTGATAGTCCATTTATTTCTTCCATGGTGAGGAAGGTTAGTAATGTGATATACATTTTAATGACTATATATTCTAATGCATTTATTCATTATCTGTGCATCATTATATTTATAAAATATATATTACCCTTTAATTTAAAAAAAAAATTCCCACCTTGTTTTACTTTACTTTGGTATCATCTTAAGTACAACTGGTTTATATCTATTATCAGATGAGCTTTAAGCATGGACATTCTTATTTTTAGGGCACAATGCATTTATACTTTGAAAGAGTTCATTTTTAATACAGCCTTTGAAACAAAGGTTCCTTAAAAGACATTCTTCTCTTAAGTATAAGTGTCTTTACCAAGGTTTGTGTGCCACATTGAGACCTTGGTCATGGCATAGCCCTCTCTGGGCCTATTTCTTCCTCTCCAACACAAGTTAATTGAACTATTTGATCTCTAAGGGATCTTCCAGTTCCAAAGACTCTCAGATTCTATAATTTCCCTACCAAAACAAAATCTGCCATTCCATCTTCATAACTCTTTATTTCTCTCCTCAATGAATGTTTCCCTGTAGCATGGAAAGAGTGGTGAATGAACCTTCCTATTTTACTTACTATTTGTCAGGCATTTTGCAGATATTATTTATTTTAATCCTTGCAACCACCCTGCAAAGTAAGCATTCCTATCTCCATTTTATATATAATGAAACTGAGATCAACAGAGGAGATATAATTTGCAACAAGCCTTAATGGGTAAGAAGTTGTAGAACCAAGACCTATCATCAGGAATTCTGTTACTATATAACACTTCCTCACAGAAAGATAATGGATATCAGAAGATTAAATTTCTAATCCTACTTTATCACTGATTTCCTGGGACAAATCTTCTGCCTCAATTTCTTTAACCCATATAAGCATTGTAATTCCAGGATCCTATCACCTACCTTATTATGGATAGATACAAAATTAGAAGAGCAACAGTACACAAAAGGCAAACCATGCATTTCCTCCAAGATGACAGAGAGACCTTGTATTTGCAGGTGGCAAGAGCATGGGACCACCCTTTCTGAGCAAAGAATGTCATTTGGTTAAACTAGGATATTGGAAAAATAACTTCAACTTTGGCAGCATTCTTTAATAACATTTTTTGAACAATTTCATGTAGCAAACATTTATAGCAATTTTTCAAGTGTTGATTGTATTTTTTCATTACAGATAATAATTAATAACATTTCTTAAGGTTAAAATAATTTCCTGCAAAGTGGGAAAATTCTGAAAAACATAATTCAATACCTTTTGAACTGAAATAGAATATTCTACAAAGTGAAAAATTCTCTGCAAATGAGCTTTATTTTAGCTTCATATATACTTAACATTTTAAAAGTGAACACAGAGAAAATCAGCCAGATTTAAACATGAACTACGAGTATTTGGAGCCACTGACAAACATAGGGTGACTTCCCAGAATGTCCATCTTAAACCAATATTTCAATGAGAAATATTTTTTTTAAGTTTTAAGAAACACAGAAACAGTTTCTGTGTGCCAGAGAGTAGAAGCATCTCAGTGGAAGGAAAATAGGAGAGGTTCAGAATTTTGGGTGCCAGGTAAGAAAGAATGTGAAGTTGTGGTGATTTTGTAATTATCCCTTTTGTTATTTTTATCTTTTTGTTTGTTTTTATCTACCTTATTAATTCACTATAAAACCCTTCCAGGTTTATTTTGTAACATTTTGGAGGCCCACAATCTCTTGGAGAATCTGGAGGTTATGAAACCTCCAATAACCTTTCCCCTCCTCGATGAAGAATGCATAGAAGTACAAACCATTTGCATGACATTTCTAAGAGTCTGTAGCCCATCCCAGAACCCCAGGTTATTATGACATACTTAAAACAGATTAAGATACCAATGTACCAGGGGGGGAGGTTGGGGGTTAATGGGGGGGATGAGGACACATTTGTAATACCTTAACTAATAATAATAATAATAAAAACAACAACAAAAAAAATTAAAAAAAAAAAAGATACCAATGTACCACTTCCAACGATCAGATTGGCAAGGAGAAATAAAAGGCTCAACAATCCCCAGTGTGGTTAAACAAGCAAGTTCACATTCATATTGGTGACAACTCTTTGGAGTTTTTAAAAATGCATGCACTCGAAAAAATGCATATATTCTTTTATCTAGCATGTTCAAGGCTGGAAAAAACATCAATGTCTATTAATAGAAACTAATGAAATAAAGGCAGGAATATCTGTACTTCTGATGATGGTGTATGTTGTATTTTAAAGCAAAGGCACTGTCCCTTCTCCCCATAGTCATTGTGGTCAGTTGCTAGGGATGAGAGGTTCAGGAGTTGAAGTCTGTACTAAGGGTTTAGCTGTGAGTTATCTAATGGGCCTTTACATAAGGCAATTAGTGAGACAATGAGGGCACCTGTGGGGCAGTCCTGACAGGCTGTACTATTAGGGTATTCATACAGTGGTTCTTAATCTTTTAGGGCATTCAAAGACTCCTTTGAAAATCTAACGAGAGCTAAGGACCTATTCTCTTGAAAATGCACATATGCACAAATTTTGCATATAAGTTCAGGAGATTCTTGGGCCCCCTGAAGTGGATTCATGGACACCAGGCGAATCCTTGCCTTAAGCTTCAAACAAAGGGATTTTCTTTGGAGACCAGATTTGAAGGAAGAAAACAACTATATGTAGGGGAGGGCAGAGAATCCCACATCTGGGCTCACAAGTTTCCTTTTAAATTCCTAATTTTAGGGCTCTAATGAATCCTCAAACATTGCACAGAAATCCTACTATGTTTCTTTAGAAATCTCTTCTATTTTCTAAAACAACTATTTCACGCCTATTCCCAACTCCTACCTTCCTCAGCTGTGACTTTGTCACTTAGCTCACAGAAAATACAAGCCACCAAACAAGAATGACTCCTCTTCTTATTACCAACCTACAAACCACACTTACCCACATTTCTTCCTGTAGCTGTGACTGAGGAAATTCCTCTTCTGTCTAAGGCCAACACTGCTACTCATGCTTCTGGAATCCTTCTCGCCCAAGGTCTCTTCTTGAGTTCAGAATAAAATCAAAACTCTGCAATTACCTACAAGGGATAACACATGATCTAACTTAAATTTTGGTTAGAATGCTTGGTTGAGCAAGTTTTTTAAAATCTCTGTACCTTTGTATCTCCATTTTCACATCTGTAAAATGGTAGTAATAATTGTCCCTACCTCATAAGGTTAGTGTGACAATAACATTAGTTAATATATGAAATGTACTTAGAGTACAGAGGATTTTAGGGTAATAAAACAATTCTGCATGTTACTATAATGAGGGATGGGTGTCATTAGACATTTGTCAAAACCCATAGAATGCACAGCACCAAAAGTGAACCTTAATGCAAACTATGGACTTTGGATGATAATGATGTGTCAATATAGTTTCATGGCTTGTAGCAACTGTGTCACTCTGGTCACAGATGTTGATAATGGAGGAGGCTGTGTCTGTATGGGGGCAAGGGTATATGAGAACTCTGTACCTTCCATTCAATTTTACTCTGAACCTAAAACTTCTCTAAACATATAAGGTCTAATAAAAAATGCTTAGCACACTGGCACACAGGAAGTATTCAATAAATGTTAGTTATTATTTTATTGCCATCCTTATGTTATAACCTGCTCATGGTCCTGGTAGGTGTTCAGAAAATGTATGCATGGAGGATACATCCCAAGACACCCAGTAGATGCCTGAAACCACAGATAATACAGAACTTTATATACACCATGCTTTTCCTATACAAACATAGCAATGATAAAGTTTAATTTATAAATGAGGCAATTTCATGGATAGAAGTTTAATTCTGATGGGACCATCTCCCCACCCCCTTTCTCTTTTGTCCAAAATGTCCTATATATCCAATGTTGCTTCACTGCCTTTGGAATTTTCATGCCTGAATGAATTCCACATGTGTATGTAGTAAACTTTGATTTTCTCCTGTTAATCTGTCTCTGTTAACCTGATTATTAGCCCAGCCAGAATAACTTAGAAGATGGGAGGGAAAGCATTAATATTTTTTTAGCCCCCGCATAAATCTTGGCAACTTCAGCGTACAAGTTTTTTTTTTTTTTTCTCCTTTCCTAATTAAGTCAAGAACTTTCACCTTTTCATTTAAAGGGAGCACTTTACAGCTTCTCTAGGCATATTTGCATTGCCAGCATCACCACTCCTGCCATTTGGGGACATTATGAAGTAAAGTAAGGGTTACTTGAACACAAGCACTGTGATACCTTGACAGTCAATCTGATATCTGAGCTAGCTACTCAGTGACTAAGGGTCAGAGCATGTATACAGTATAGATACCCTGGACAAAGGGATGATCCATGTCCTGGGCGGAACAGAGCAGACAGTGTGATATTTTATCATGCTACTCAGAACAGCATGCAATTTAAAACTTAAAAATTGTTTGTTTCTGGAATTTTACATTTAATATTTTTGGACCATGGTTTGACCAAAAATAGCTGACACCTTAGAAATCAAAACCCTGGATAAGGAGGGAATATTGTAGTTGCCACTATGGTTGCTTTCTTCACTTTTAGAGCCCTGTGCTGAACTCCAGGCCTGATTATCATGGAGAAATTCCCACTAAGTCACCCACCCTACCCTCTCCATTTTATGTCTATGACCCGAAGGTATCCATTAGTTGCCTCTAGCAGCACTGAGAACTCCCAATTGTATTAACTGTTTTCTGGCCTGTCTCCACTGGACTCCATTGCAAGCTCCTCTGGGGCAGTGATATTCGTCATTCCTCTCTGTATCCCCATATCCTAACTTAAAATCTGGCACCAAAGCAGAGTCAAAAAGGTTTCATTTGATGAATAAAAGAATTTAAAAATAAGATTGAATGAATAAATAGCAGATCCTGTCACTGCATGTCTTGTTGTGTTAATTTGAGCAATCTGAGCAGTGCTGATATTTCTGGCTCAGTGTCCCCACATTTCCAACTCTCCCAACCATTACAGAGGGAGCCTTTTCCTACTGAAGACAGCATTTTATTTTGCAATTCACAAAAACCAAGAGGGCTATTATTGGGATTTATGTTTATGAGCCCAGATTTTGAACTCTTGCTACTATTCACACCACATGGGGCAGACCTGAGATTGGGGCTTTAGATCCAGCAGCCACTTTCTGAGCCTTCTCCAAATGAGACCATCATTATTATGCTTACTTTGGAGTACTGAGTAGGTAAGAAACTAGCTCTGCAAGGTTTTCCAAGGAAATGATCTGTATTATTTGCCACTTAAGCCAACCCTCACCTGTGTGTCCCAAATAAAAAAAAAAAAGAAAGGTTTCCAAACCTCTCTCTCCCTCTCTCTCTCCATCTTTCTCTCCCATCCTCACAGTACCATTATATGTACAAATGTAAATTTATGTGTATATATAATGTATATGTTGTGCAATTATATCATGGTATTAGGATTAAGAATTATTTTTTCCTTGTCTCTATTTTTCAATATTGTATATTTCTGAATGTTTGTATCATAGGAAACCCTCAATCAAAACAAAAGAGAATTTTGTGTAGAGATATAGTGAAGGAGAAAAACTGTAGACAGGTAAGCCATGGCATAGAGAATAGATGCATAAAGAATTTTTTGCAAAAGACCTGTATCCTGAGAAAGAAAGATGGTGGTGTAGGTAAATGCCTGTACTCACTGCCTCCCACAACCACATCAAAATTACAACTAAAATACAGAACAAACACCATCCAGAACCACTGAAAAGCTGGCTGAATGGAAGTCCTACAACAAGAGAAGTAAAGAAGAAAGCACACTGAGATTGGTAGCAGGTGCGGATGCCCTGAACGGGCTAGTCTGGCACTCATGTGTGTCTCTTTTTTAATCAGGAGGGAGATCATCTCTGCTGAGGCCACCCAGAGAAGCAAGGGATCCCAGCCCCACACCAGACCCCCCCATCCCAGGGTCCCAGAGCTGGGAAGAGAAGTCCCTATGGGCTATAAGAACTACGGGTTGCAAAAATCAGTGCAGATTGGAACTCAGTGACACAGAGGCTGCTGGAGACCTGTTCCTCTTAAAAGGCTGGCACCATGAACTGAACTTACAAGGTCTCACTTCCTCTGAACTCCAGACACATGGTGAGGCTCTGGGGAACACAGACACATATGAGGAGGAACTGGATTGTCTGGCATCAGGACAGGAACTCAGGGGCAGATTTCTCCCAAAGAGAAGTGCTCTCAGCAATCATTGTTCCTATGCTGCGACCTGCCCAGTCACAGGGTTGAGTATGCAGCTATTTCTGTTTGCTCCGCCCTGGCGATTCCCTAAGACCCCGCCTCATCCAATTTACAACCCCACCCAAGCTGTGTGTAGCAGCTTTTTCATATGAATGTCCTATCCTTGCTCAGGCTAAAGTCTCTCAACAAGCTGCAGCTGGGTCAGGCAGCCCTATACCTATCAATGACAGGCCTAAGACCCAGGACCAACAACAGCCTGCTTTGCTTCATAGCTGGGCCTCAACTGGTCAATTTCAAACCTGATACAAAGAGGATGAATCTGCAGATCCCTCTGTAGCTCTTGCTGGGTGGCCCCAGGCAGTGGCTGACTTTTTACCTCCCTGGAGACCCAGAGCCATGTACCCAGTGGTCAGTGTCATACCATACCAGATTACAACTCTACACATCCAAAAGTGGCACACTCAAAGGGCAGACTCAGTGAGAACCAAAGCCCCACTGAGGCACGTCCTGCTCCATAGGTGTGTCTCCTACACAGCAGCTCTCCCACTGTAGTCACAGCTGGTCCTCACAGCCAGTTGGCCTGGAGGTCAATTCCTCCCAGTGACACCAACAGAAATCAAGTCTCTACTACAACAAAACTGTGCTCACAGCCCACAAAAGTGTGCACCTAGAGTGCCTAGGTTAGGTGACTGGGGAGGCTGAGCCACTGGGCCCTATAGAACACCTACTACACAAGCCCATTCTACCAACTCTAAGAGACATAGCAGCTCTACCTAATACATAGAAACAAATACAGGGAAACAGCCAAAATTTAGAAACAAAGAATCATGTCACAAATGAAAGAAATGGAAGAAAGCAAACTACTGGATATAGAGTTCAAAACCACAGTTATAAGGTTACTCAGGAATCTTCTAGAAACCTCCAAAAAATGGAAAAAGACCAGTCAGAAATTAAGCACACACTGACTGAAATAAGGAATAATACACAGGGATTCAACAGTAGAGTAGAGGATTCCTCAGAATCAGCAATTTGAAACATGAGGAAGTAAAAACCACCCAACCAGAGAACAAAAAGAAAGAAGAATCCAAAAATATGAAGGTAGTGTAAGGAGCCTCTGGGAAAGCTTTAAGCATACCAACATTAGCATTATGGAGGTGCCAGAAGAAGAGAGACAGCAAGATATTGAAAACCTATTTAAAGAAATAATGACAGAAAACTTCCCCTACCTGATGAAAGAAATAGACTTACAAGTCTAGGAAGCACAGAGAGTCCCATCCAAGAGGAACCCAAAGAGGACCACACCAAAGCACATCATAATTAAAATGCCATGGGCTAAAGACAAAGAGAAAAATCTTAAAATCAGCAAGAGAAAAGCAGTTAGTTACCTACAAGGGAATGCCCATACCACTGTCAGCTGATTTCTCAACAGAAACAACACAAAGCAGAAGGGAGTGATGAATAGCCAGGACCTACAACTGAGATTACTCTACCCAGCAAAGCTATCACTTAGAATTGAAAGTTAGATAAAGAACTTCACAGACAAGAAAAAACTAAAGGAGTTCATCACCACCAAACCAGTATCATATGAAATGTTGAAGGTATTCTTTAAAAAAAAAAAAAAAAAATATATATATATATATATATATATATATATATATATATATATATTATTGATTTTTTACAGAGAGAAAGGGAGAGGGATAGAGAGTTAGAAACATTGATTAGAGAGAAACATCATAGATCACTTGCCTCCTGCAGACCCCGCACTGGGGATGTGCCCGCAACCAAGGTACATGCCCTTGACCAGAATCGAACCTGGGACCCTTCAGTCCGCAGGCTGACGCTCCATCCACTGAGCCAAACCGGCCAGGAGTGTTGAAGGTATTCTTTAAGAAGAGGAAGAAGAAGAAAAAGATAATGATAAAAATATGAACAACAAAGTGGCAACAAACACATACCTATCAACAACTGAATCTAAAAATCAAAATAAACAAATAAGAAATCTAATGAATAGAATATATTGTTGAATAAAATAGAATCAGAAGCATGGATATGGAACAGACTGACCATTCTCGGAGGGAAGGGGGGTGGGGTGGGAGAAGAGATATGGACACAATCCATAGGGTAGTGCAGGCCTGGGGCCATGGGGGGGGGGGAAGAGGGACATCAATAATAATTTCAACAATAAACATAAAAAAAAAATATCTGTGTCCTGCTTCCCTCCAAGATTTAGCAGTCCACATTCAAGAAGGTAATTAGGATAAGACAGAGGAAAGGTCACTAGGCATTGGGAATAGGACAAAACAATTTTTTCTACAAATTCTTTAAATTCTCAGAACCTCTGTTACTCCATATGTGGATAATAATATCTACTTAACAGTATTACTCTGAGGATTATATCAAATGTTTTTAAAATATGCAATGCAGAATTTCTTTAAAAATTTTTTCTAAAAATCTAAATTATATATTTTTAATTTAAAAATTTTTAAAATATCTTTTGAATGTCAAATATTTTATATACCTCTTCCCCCGACACACAGGATAGTAGTGCATTGAGAAAATATGTGACAAAAGCCAATTATACACTTTATACCTACTATGATTGTTTACAAAAAAAGGAAGAAAAATAAGTGCTAATGAAGGTGTACAGAAATTGGAACTATTATACATTTACATTGTTAGTGGGAATGTAAGATGATGCAGCCACTGTGGAAAACAACTTGATGGTTCTTGAGAAAGTTCAACATGGAATTCTATTCCAAGGTTTATAGAGAAAAAGAAATGAAAACAGGGACTCAGACAATTGTATGTCAATGTTTATAGCAGCATTATTCACAATCACCAAAATGTGGAAACAATTCAAATGTCCATAAACATATAAATCAGTGGTTCTCAACCTTCTGGCCCTTTAAATACAGTTCCTCATGTTGTGACCCAACCATAAAATTATTGTGATTGCTATTTCATAACTGTAATGTTGCTACTGTTATGAATCGTAATGTAAATATCTGATATACAGGATGGTCTTAGGCGACCCCTGTGAAAGGGTCGTTCGACCGCCAAAAGGATTCCGACTCACAGGTTGAGAACCGCTGAAATCAGCAAAATGTTATCCGTTGGAACAGTATTCAGCCATAAAAGGAATGAAGCCTTACACCTGCTACAACATAAATGAACCTTGACAACATGTTAAGTGAAATAAGTCAGTTACGAAAGGACATTGTATGATTTGACTTATATAAAGTCTCTAGAATAGGCAAATCCATAAAGTAAACGTATATGAGGTTACCAGGGTTTTGGGGAGAGGAGAGTGGGGAGCTATGGCATAATGGATACACAGTTTCTGTTTGGGATGATGAAGCTATTTTGAAAACAGATAGTGGTGATGGTTGCACAACCTTGTTGATGTAATTAACTCCACTGAACTGTACACTTAAAATGGCAAATATAACCACAGTTTTAAAAAGCAAATAAAAGGAGCTACTATAAATGCATTAATGCCTTACATGTAAATGTGAGATATATTGGTTATTCAAACTGCATAAGGATTTTTGGGCTATTTACATGGATTTCAGTCATTCCTCTCTCCTCCATCACCCACCTACCCAATAAAGAACTATAGAGATAAATCATTCAAGTTAATTCAAAAGTTATACCTCAAATGTCTGGATAACAGCCTCAATTTTTTATTTTATGTTGAGAATGTGGTCTTAGCCATTGGAGTTTGGTACAAAGATGCATACATGGCAAATATTTACTAAACTGATTTCTTTGGCTTTCATGGGTTTGCTTTTCCTTCCGGAATGTGCACATGAAAATATATTTACCCAAAAGACGTTGTGGGTCAATTAAAAAATAATTCCTGCAAGTTGTTTTGGGTGGCCATACTTTAATCAGCCCTTACACACTGGAAGCATTTCAGCCACATTCATTTAATTCTCTGATCCCAATAAAGTTTAACCTATTAACAAAAGGTGTGCATTTCTTTGTAATTAAAGCAAAATCTGCCAATACACAAAATTCTATTGTGTTACCTATTTTTCCACTTATTGACATTATAGGATTGGAGACATATTTTACTTGGGGTGTGGGGGGGGGGGCTGATCCTTCTATAAAATAAAATTGCGCTTTCTAATATAGAAATTCTTTTAAAGAAAACACACACACACTCATTTTTGCAGATCTGGGTGTGTACAAACAAAGCTCTGAAAATAAAAATTTTAAAAAGCTCTGAAAAAATATACAACCAAATTTTACTGTGGTTACTTCTGGGGAAGTATGTGGGATGTGTGAGAGGTCACAGTGAAATGTGAATGTAGACTTTTATCATTTGTATGTTCTGTACTCTGAATTTTTTTCACAATGAGTATGCACTTTTACAATTAATAACTTTAAAATAAAGCAAATGTTTCATGGAGGCTGTGGGGTAGTACACTAATATAACATCACTATGGCATCTTGCAAAATAATTTACTGTTTGCCCGGCTAGTGTGGCTCAGTAGTTGAGCGTGAACCTATGAACCAGGAGGTTGGGGTTTGATTCCCTGTCAGGGCACATGCCAGGGTTGCAGGCTAGATCCCCAGTAGGAGGCATGCAGGAGGCAGCTGATTAATGATTCTCTCTCATCATTAGTGTTTCTATCTCTCTCCCTGCCCCGTCCTCTCTGAAATCAATAAAATATATTTATAAAACATAATAATTTTCTGTTTTCCCTTTTTATAAAATATTAGAATAGTATCATGAACTTCAATGTACTTAGTTTCAATATTTATCAATTCCTGGATTATCTTGTTTCATTCATACTCCCTCATGAACTTAAACACACAGAGTTAAATTTGTTAAAGCAAATCATGAACATTATATAATTTTATCTGTACATGCCTTACACATTTTAGATGAAACTATAAAACAGTGCAAGCAGCTTTTCAGAGTCATATTAACTTCCTAAAGAAGATATGTTTTCAAAAGTGAGAAGAAGGCTGATTTTACTAGGATGGAAATGTGATTTTCTGAAAATCAACATAACACTTTAATTCATATAGTAAATCATCCAAATCTAGTCCACTTAATCAATGACTAAGAAAATGCAGTCAAATAGAGCAGAATGAAAGAACAGCAGGCAAGTTAGAAAATAAGCTTAAGAAAATACATCTCTATCAGTCACTCTTGAGCCCTAAAGCAAAGCATGCAAATGTTCACTTTCTTTCTAGTTAATTCTTCACAACTAGAGCTAAGCATTAGAAAGAAAACAAAATATTTGCTACAACCTGAAAAAATGACTGATTAATTATTCATGTAGTCACTGAGCTGAAATCTGCAACCAATGGCTTCCCTGAGCTTCTTCATGACAGGTGAATGTAGCACAAAGCATGCTTTAAAATTTAGGCCAGGGATTATACTGTGTAACTTGCACTGCACTGTCCATCTTACCAGGGCTAACAACTTTAAGGTCCCTCCTCAAAGCTGAGGTGTGGCCTGAGTGTCAGATGCCCAGCTCTTCCCACAACCACTACCACCACACATTCCCACTTGTGCTCTTAATTTCTGGCCCATGATTATTAACCTTTAGGAGAATACCTCTGGATATTTGATATATAAAAAATGCTTAATGACACTAATCACCAGAGAAATGCAAGTTAAAATCACAATGAGATATCACCTCACACCTATCAGAATGGATATCATCAATAAATCAAAAAACAAGTGTTAGTGTGGATGTTAAGGAAAAGCAACCCTCATGCACTGTTGGTGAGATTGAAAAGTGTTGCAGCCACTATGGAAAATAATATAGAAGGTCCTCAAAAAATTAAAAATAGAATTACCTTATGAACTAGCAATTCCACTTCTGGGTATTTATCCAAAGAAATCCAAAGCACTAATTCGAAAAGATATATGCATTCTTATGTTCATTGCAGCATTATTTACAATAGCCAAAGTATGGGAGCAACACAAGTGCCCATCAATAGACAAGTGGATAAGAAGATGTGGTACATATATACAATGGGATATTATTCAGCCATAAAAAAGAATGAAATCTTACCATTTTTGACTGCATGGAAAGACCTAAAAGGTATTAAGTCTGAGATACACAAATACCATATGATTTCACTTACATGTGGAATCTAAAGAACAAAACAAACAAAACAGAAACAAACTCATAGATGCAGAGAACAAACTGCTGGTTGCAAGATGGTAGGAAGGTTGGGTGAAAAAGATGAAGGGAATAAGAAGTACTAATTGGCAGTTACAAAATAGTCACTGGGATGTAAAGTACAGCATAGAGAATATAGACAATAATATTGTAATAACTATATATGGGGCCAGTTGGATATTAGACTTATCTATTTGATGGATCACTTTATAAGTTATATAAATATCTAACCACTATGCTATACATCTGAAACTAATATAATATTGAATGTCAACTGTAATTAAAAAATAATAAACAAAATAATAAACACTGAAAAATTAAAACTACTTCTTTTCTTAAAAACACAAACAGGTTTCAGTCAAGAGATGTTGTCTTGCCTACAACCTCTGCATTTCCCCCCCAAAGTTTAAAATAATATTGGGGGTATTTCCTGTAGGCTCATAAAGCTGGTTGAGAAACAGTTAAACTTACCATTATCCCTGATTTGTATCAAACAAACATTCACTACCCTGGACCGTTGTCTAATGAGTGACCTATATCAAATCACTTTCATGTACACCATTCACTTCATCCACACAATTCTGTGGCAGAATCATAAAAAGCACTAGAGGCCTGGTGCATGAAATTCATGCACAGAGGGGGTCCCCTCAGCCCAGCCTGCACCCTCTCCAATCCGGGACCCCTCAGGGGATGTCTGACTGCCAGTTTAGGAATGCTGGCTCCTAATTGCTCACCTGCCTGCCTGGTCGCCCCTAACTGCCCCCCATGCCATCCTGGTCGCTCCTCACTGCCCCCCCCAGCCTAATCACCCCCAACTGCCCCCCCTGCCTGCCTGGTCACCCCCAACAGCACACCCCCCACTGGCCTCTTTGCCCCTAACTTGCCCCCCCCTACTGACCTGGTCACCCCTGACTGCCCCCACTACCAGCCAGGTCACCCCTCATGGCCCCCCTGCCAGCCTGGTCACCCCACACAGCCTGGTGTTCAGTCATTTGGTCGTCCCTTACTAATCCCCCTGCTGGCCTGGTCATAGGCAGCCATCTTGTGAGGGTGTGAGGGTCAATTTTCATATTATCTCTTTATTATATAGGATTCTTATCTCCACCTTACAGATGGGAAAACAAAAACCCACAAAGACTAAGTGACTTGTTAAAGATCTCTGGGAATAACCAAATTTATACCCAGGTCTGCTGATTTCTAGTCTATTGCCCTTCTACTAAACCAGAGATTAGCAGTAGGCTAAACCCTGCCTCTGAACATATGACCAACATTTTAAAATCAGAAAGTTTTTCAGAAAAAAAATCTGCATTTCCATTGAATGGTAGGATAGTAGCCACACTGGGCCTGCATTCTGGAAGTATAGTCATTTGGCTGGAGAAGGGGTATTTCTGGCTTCTGAAGATGGAACACATTTTCATTTTGCCCCAGGCTCCCCTCAGCCCACTTTTATCATTTATGTTCCTGGCTTGGTCCCCATAAACCTTTGAGATCCTGGCATAAAATCAAGCTTCCTGTCAAAATTGTAGAATTTGATTTTGGAAACTTTCTTTCATGCTAAAAATATGAGATAGCTATATTGCTCAATCTGCATTCATATTTTCTTTTTTTAGCATATAAACAAATAACAAGCCCCAAATCACATAAATTTAGACCCTTAGGCTGTAAGTACATCCTAAGTGCCACGTTACACTGGTTCCCGTGGTGACTACAATGATTGCAGCAGTTTGGATACTTAGGGAATATCAATTTGTCCTTGTTAACTCTGTAAGTTGTATGCTCTTGAAAGTAGACTTTGCTGTTTCTTGTTCATTGGAATACTTTTCAATGAGGAGGAGGATTTGCCACAAGTTTGACTGTCAGAGATACCTAAGCATTCAACAAAAATAGATAGCAAACCAGCAGGTTAGTAAGTTTCCACTGCAAGTAGACAACATTACAGACTCAGAATTGCCCATAGCTGAATAACCAAACTGGATAAATATACAAATGTTCTGCTGCCCAGTGCTGGTCATTCTGCCATCATCTTGCTTCCAATGCAGTGGAGACTCTTTGTCAATGCAGTCTGTACCCTATCATGGAGTGCATACAGGGAGGGAAAGGAGGTATTTGCAGGCCTGCCTACCATGCACTTACAATAACCAATTGCTCTTTTATTTGGGAAAGAAGTCATAACTAGTGATATCTCTGCACCTACATAAGTCATCAGGATCCCTTGGTTGGCATATACATTCTATGCCACCTTCCCATTTTTTTCCCACAGGCATAATGATCATAAAGAGGGTGGGATCAGCATCTACTTGTCAAAACTTGTCAGATCATACAAAATTATACAAGTTTGACATTACTGTGCTACCTTAGCTATGTCTCTGATCCTTGATGTTTCTAATGGTATTTATTAGAGTGGAAAGAATCACGTGAAAGCAGTGAAAATGTTGGTAGGGCTAGACTGACATTGAAAGGATAATTTTATGTCTACATAGAAAAATATCAAAAAGCAAAAACACTTAGGTAGCCAGGAGTCATTCTCAGTCTTCACACCCTTGGGCCATATAACATAGTAAATTTACCTTGGAACAATAAACAAAAGATAATTTTACTAAAGGTTTGATGTCAGGATGTACCTATGACACTCTAAGCTGGCCACACTCAAGGTGTACCTCTAATGGATCATCAGAACCTACAGGTATGTAATTATAATACATTTTATTTTAAAAGTTGAGCACAAAGCCTACATTGTATCCCTGATATTAGGAGAAATACACTAGTTGCTGTCATTGAACCTGAGAAGATCCATGCATTAAGTAAAATGGAGCCATAGACCTTGGCATGGATATGCCCAAGCATTTCACTGATGATTTATATGTTTTGATTTATTTAGGCCCTGGTACATTCTTTGCTTTTGAGTATTTAATGACTGAAGTCAGATAAAATTGATTAATGTAAACTGGGAATTTCTTTTTTGTGATGGTTAATTTTATATGTCAACTTGACTGGGCCATGGGGGGCCCAGATATTTGGTCAAACATTATTCTGGATGAGATTAACATTTGAATCTGTAGACTGAGTAAAGCATATTGCCATCCCTAATGTGAGTGACCCTTATCCAATCAGTTAAAGGCCTGATTAGAACAAAGAAGCTGAGTAAGAGAGAATTTCTTCTGCCTGACTTGGCCTTGAGCAGGGACATTGTTGTTGATGTTGTCTGTATGCATCTGGACTCAAACATCAGTTCTTCTGGGTCTTGAGCCTGACAGCTTTCAGGCAGAAACTACGCCATTGGTTCTCCTGGGCCTCTTGTTTGCTGACTGTAGATCTGTAGGTTTTGGGACTTGTTAGCTTCCATAATCACATGGGACAATAGGACAATTCCTTATTCTCTCTCTCTCTCTCTCTCTCTCTCTCTCTCTCTCTCTCTCTCTCTCTCCACACACACACACACACACACACATGAACACACACATCCTATTTGTTCTTTTTCTCTTAAGAACAACTAATACAGTTTTAATGTGCCTGAAAATTTTATGAACTACAGAAGATTAGTAAATTTAGAAAATAGATTGATATCTTTAAAATTATTCGTTATGCATCTGCTATGTGCTAGGCACTGAGAAAATTACTATGAGATAAATAAGGATGATCAAAATATTGGCCCTGCCTCTCAAAAAACTTACAATCTAGTCAGGCATTTGTGTAAATTTCATATAAAATTGGTGTGCACTATAAAATACATTCAAAGTATTTAGATGTCAGGGAGATGACTTCTGGCTAGAAAGAATTAAGAGAGGCTTCATGGAGGAAGTAGCATTTGTGCTGGCTCTTAAAGAATGAATAGTTCTAACACATGTAATAATAGAAGAAAATTCATTTCAGAAGAGGACCTAGCCTGAACAAAGTCAGAGATATGGGAACACATAGATAGTTAACAGGAAGAATAGGGCAATTCAATCCAGCTGGATTGTAGGGTCTATAGAAAAGTAAGAAATAAGCCTGGCTGGGGCCAGATTTTAGAGCATCACAAATGCTAGGCTAAGCAGTTTGGAATTTATTGAATAAATACTAAGGAGACACTGAAGGCTTGGGCCAGGATTTTGTTTAGGACAATCGATGTTGCAGCAGTGTGTACTTTGCACAGGAGTTTATTACAACACTATCTTAGTAGAGAGATAATTGGGGTCTGAACAAAATTTGAACAGAGCTGCCAGTGGGCTAGATATGTTAAATAGGAAAAGAGAAGAGTCAAAGATGGCTCAGGCTTAGTCTCTGAATCTTAGAGTTGAAGCATACCTTTGATGTCATAGAAAAGTCAGTACTAGAACTAAAGTCTCTTGATTCCCACCTGAAGGGACAGTAGAACCATTAATAGAAATATAGAGAACAGGATTTGAGGGAAAGACAGGGGTAGACTTGGGATTATTTAAATTTGAGATGCCTTTAAAATATCCAAACAGAGACAGCCAAGGCGATTAGCTATGCAAATCCAGAATTAATCTCTATGGACCTACCCCTACCTCTTCAGGAATCCCATTTTACCCTCTGTTGTATCATCCTCTTTCTCTTTATTTGATATTCCCTAGAATGATTAAAGATACTTATATCACTCCCATCTTAACAGTAAAAAAAACAAAACAAAAAAAACAAGCCTTGTTACCACCTTCATAAATTTATTGATACAATCATTCATCAAATGCATTTTTATTAAGTGGCTACTATGTTTCCAGCGGCACTAAGGATAAAGCAATAAACAACTCAGTCATGTTTCCTGATCTCATGGAAATTTACAAGTGGTATTTCATTATACTATTCTCCCTAGTTTAGGATGTTTAAAGTTTTTTTCACAACAAAGTTAATTTTATTGAGATGTATGTGACATTTGTGTAAGTCTAAGGTATACAATGTGTTAATTTCATGCATTTATGTATATTGAAATTTGATTACTTCTATACTATTAGCTAATACTTCTATCATGTCACATAATTACCATTTTTCTTGTGTTGAGAATAATTAAGATCTAGTTCCCTACTAACTATGAAGTTTATAATATAGTTGACTATAATCACTGTGCTGTACATTAGATCTCCAGAACTTATTTACCTACAACTTACAAGTTTGTACCCTTAAACATCTCCCCAGATACCCCACTTTCCAGCCCCTGTTAACCACCATTCTACTTTTTGTTTTTATGAGTTCAGCTTTTTCAGATTTCACATGTAAATAAGGTCATATAATATTTGTCTTTCTCTGAGTTATCTCACTTAGCATAATACCCCAAGGTCCATCCTTGTTGTTGCAAATGGCAGGATTTCCTTCCTTCTATGGATGAATAGTAGTATTCCGGTGTGTGTGTCTGTATGTGTGTGTGTGTGTGTGTGTGTGAATTACATTTTCTATATTGATTCATCTGTCTATGGGCACTTAGATTTTTCCATATATTGGCTAGTATAAATAATGCTGTAATAAACATAGGAGTGTAGAAACCTCTCTGATGTCCTGCTTCCATTTCTTATTCCCAGAACTGGAATCGCTGGATTTCTATACCGAAAATTTTAAAGAAGGGACTCTATAGGAATGTATAAGAGGGCGACGTAATCTCAGTTTCAAAGAAATTCTCAGGGAAGACTTCCTAGATGAAGAGAATTTTAAGCTGGGCCATGAGGATGACTAGGAGCTAACCCAGAAGGGGTGGGGTGGAGAGACTGTTGTTCTGCAGTGAGAAAAACAAATGGAAAGATGCTGAGGCAGGAAATCTTATCTCACTAGCAGTTGGAAATTCAATCATAAGTTTAACTGGATAATCAACACCCAAAGGACTCAGAGTCTTACCAAGCAAGAGAAAAGAGGGAGCGAGAAAGAGAGAAACAGAGAGAAGTTACCTAAATATTAGATCTTAAGGGCTTATATCTTTTGGGTTAGGAAGAAGAAAAGCTGAGTAATCTGCACGCCCTAAGTTCAAATAAATTTTTGTTAAATATTTATCAAATATGTATGAATATAAAATATATTATAAAATCATATAACAATGAATAATAGGGGTGCCAGAACGAAATGAAGACGACCAAGGGTTAGAAAACCTATTTGAAGAAATAATGTCGAAAACTTCCCTGAATGGGGAAGAAAAAATTCACACTAGCACAAAGAGTCCCAAACAAGATGAACCTGAAAAGACCCACACCAAGACACATAGTAATTACAATGGAAAATGTTAATAACAAAGAGATAATCTTAAAGGCTGCAAGAGAGAGGCAGAAAGTTATGTACAAGGGATCTCCCATTAGCTTATCAAATGATTTCTCAACAGAAACATATCAGGCCAGAAAAGAATGGAAGAAAATTTACAAAGTGATATGAAACATGGGACTGAAACCAAGAATACTATATTCAGAAAGGCTATCATTCAAAATTGAAGGGGAAATAAGGAGCTTCACAGACAAAAACAAACAAACAAACAAACAAACAAAGGGAGTTTATCACTACCAAGCCAGCAATGCAAGAAATGCTAAAGTGACTGGTGTAAAAAGAAGAAATAAAAAAGGAAGAAGGAACACAGGCACTAAAAATAAAAATGGCTACAAACAAGTACCTTTCAATAATAAGTTTAACATAATAAATGCTCCAATCAAAAGATATCGAGTGGTTGAATGGATAAAAAACACGACCCATATATACAAGAGACCCACCTCAGAACAAGGGACTCACAAAGATTGAAAATGAAGAGATGGAAAAAATATCTTTCAAGCAAATAGAAATGAATAAAAAGCTGGGGTAGCAATACTTATATCTGACAAAATAGACCTCAAAGTGAAGGCTACAACAAGAGATAAGGAAAGCCACTTCATAATACTACAGGGATCAATATAACAAGAAGATATAACCTTGACAAACATATATGCATCCAATAAAGGAGCACCCAAATACATGAAAAAACTCCTGGAAAATATCAAGGGAATGATCGACAACAATACAATCATAGTGGGGAACTTTAATATCCCACTGAAATCACTGGATAAATCCTCTAGACAAAATAAATCACCAAAGAAACAACAATCCTAAATGACTCACTAGATCAGATGGACTTGACATCTTCAGAACATTTCACCCTAAAGCCACGGAATATACGTTCTTCTCAAGTGCACATGGGACATTTTCAAAGATAGACCAAATATTGGGCCACAGGCAAAGTCTCTACAAATTCAAGAAGATTTAAATCATTATCAAACATCTTCTCAGACCACAATGGCATAATATTAGAAATCAATTACAATAAAAACAATTTTAAAAAGTCAAACACTTGGAGGCTAAATGGCATGCTATTAAAAATGATTGGGTAACAAAGAGATCAAAGAAGAAATTAAAACATCCTGGAAATGACTGACAATGGAAAAAAAAAATCCAGAATTTAAGGGACACAAGAAA
This sequence comes from Myotis myotis, assembly GCF_014108235.1. Lineage (NCBI taxonomy): Eukaryota > Metazoa > Chordata > Mammalia > Chiroptera > Vespertilionidae > Myotis > Myotis myotis. Next base: position 25,638,016 of record NW_023416346.1, read on the forward strand.
GCAGTCCTGAGAGGGAAGTTTATAGCTCTATAGGCCTACCTAAAAAAAAAACAAGAAAAAATGGTAGTAAATTATCTAATTCTAAAACTTAAAGAATTAGAGAGCAACAAGAAAAGCCCAGACTAAGCAGCAGGAAGTAAACAATAAAGATCAGAGCAGAAATAAATGACATAGAGACAAAAAAATACAAAAGATCAATGAAACCAAGAGCTGGTTCTTTGAAAGGATAAACAAATTTATGAACCTCTAGCCAGGCTCATCAAGAAGCAAAGAGAGAGGACCTAAATAAACAAAATCAGAAATGAAAGAGAAGAAATAACAACAGACCCCACAGAAATACAAAAGATTGTTAAAAATACTATGAACAACTCTATTACAACAAACTAGACAACCTGGAAGAAATGAACATATTCCTAGAAAAATATAACCTTCCAAAACTCAATCAGGAAAAATCTAAAAATCTCAATAGGCTGATACTATGGAAGAAATTGAATCAGTCATCAAAAAGCTTCCAGCAAACAAAAGCCTGGGGACAGATGGCTTCACAGGAGAGTTTTACCAAACGTTCAAGGAAGAGCTAAAATCTATCCTCCTCAGACTATTCAAAAAAAAAAAATAATCAAGAGGAAGGAACACTTCTAGGCTCATTCTATAAAGCCAGCATTATCCTAATACCAAAACCAGATAAAGTCAACACAATGAAAGAGAATTATAGGCCAATATCCCTCAAGAACATAGATGCCAAAATCCTCAACAAAATTCTATCAAATAGGATCCAGCATTACATCAAAAAGATCATACACCTTGACCATGTAGGATTTATCCTGGGGATGCAAGGATAGTACAATTTCCACAAATCAATAAATGTGATATATCACATAAACTAATTGAGAGAGATAAAAATCACATAGTCATATCAATTGATGCAGAAAAAGCATTTGACAAAATCCAACACCCTTTCTTGATAAAAACCTTCTGCAAAATGTGAATAGAGGGATCATACCTCAACGTAATAAAAGCCATATATGACAAAGCCACAGCCAACATCACACTCAATAGGCAAAAATTAAAACCATTTCACCAAAGAACAGAAACAAGACAGAGATACCCACTTTCACCACTCCTGTTTGACATAGTTCTTGAAGTGCTAGCCATAGCAATTAAACAACAAGAAGAAATAAAAGGTATCCAAATTGGAAAAGAAGACGTAAAACTGTCATTATTCAAAGATGACATGATACTGTACATTGAAAACCCTAAACACTCCATCAAAAAATTATTGGACTTAATAAATGAATTCGGCAATGTAGCAGGATACAAAACTAGTGCCAAGAAATATGGCATTTCTATACACCAATAATGAACTTACAGAAAGAGAGACTAAAAAAAAATCCCATTTACCATTGCACCGAAAATATTAAGATACCTAAGAATAGCCCTAACCGGTTTGGCTCAGTGGATAGAGCATCAGCCTGCATACTGAAGGGTCCCAGGTTCAATTCCAATCAAGGGCAGGTACCTTGGTTGCAGGCACATCCCCAGTAGGAGGTGTGCAGGAGGCAGCTGATCGATGTTTCTCTTTCATCAATGTTTCTAAATCTCTATCCCTCTCTCTTCCTCCCTGTAAAAAATCAAATATATATATATATATATATATATATATATATATATATATATATTATAAAGATACCTAGGAATAAACTTATCTAATGAGGTGAAAGACCTGTACTCAGAAAAGTACAGGACTATGAAAAAAGAGATAGAGGAAGACATAAACTGATGGAAGAACATACCATGTTCATGGATTGGTAAAATCAACATCATTAAAATGTCCATACTACCCAAAGCAATCTATAGATTCAATGCAGTCCCCATTAAAATACCAATGGCATATTGAGGGATCTCAATACCAGATATCAAGCTGTATTACAAAGCCACTGTTCTCAAAACTGCCTGATACTGGCACAAGAACAGACATATAGATCAATGGAATAGAATAGAGAACCCAGAAATTAACCCAAACCACTATGCTCAATTAATATTTGACAAAGGAGGCAAGAACATACAATGGAGTCAAGACAGCCTCTTCAAAAAATGGTGTTGTGAAAATTGGACAGATACATGCAAAAAAATGAAACTAGACCACCAACTTACACCATACACAAAATAAACTCAAAATGCATAAAAGACTTAAACGTAAGATGGGAAACCAAAAAAATATTAGAGGAATCCAAAGGCAGCAAAATCTCAGAGATATGCCAAAGCAATTTCTTCACCGATACAGATCTTAGGGCAATGGAAACTAAAGAGAAAATACTAGTAAACAAATGGGACTACATAAAAGTGAAAACCTTTTGTACAACAAAAAACCAAAACAAAAACAAAAAACCACACCAACAAAACAACAAGAAACCCACTGCATGAAAGAACATATTTGCCAATGTTATCACCTATAAGGGTTTAATCTCAAACATTTATAGGGAACTCATACAACTTAACAAAAGGAAGATAAACAACCCAATCAAAAAATAGGCAACGGACCTAAATACTTTTCAAAAGAAAACATAATGAAGACCAGGAGACATATGAAAACATGCTCAAAGTCACTAATCATCGGAGAGATGCAAATCAAAACAACAATGGGGTACCAACTGACACCTGTCAGAATGGCTATCATCAACACATCAACAAAAGACAAGTGCTGGCGAGGATGTGGAGAAAAATGAACCCTCCTGCACTGCTGGTGGGAATGCAGACTGGTGCAGCCACTGTGGAGAACAGTATGGAGTTTCCTCAAAAAAAAAAAAAATGGAACTCCCATTTGACCCAGTGATCCCACTTCTAGGAATAGATCCCAAGAAACCAGAAACACCAATCAGAAAGGATATATGCACCCCTATGTTCAAAGCAGCACAATTCACCATAGCTAAGATTTGGAAACAGCCTAAGTGCCAATTAGCAGATTAGTGGATTAAAAAACTGTGGTATATCTACATAATGGAATACTACGCTGCTGTAAAAAAGAAGGAATTGTTACCATTTGCAACAGCATGGATGGAACTGGAGAGCATTACGCTAAGCAAAATAAGCCAGTCAGAGAAAGATAAATATCACATGATCTCACTCATTTGTGCAATATAATGAACAACATAAACTGATGAACAAGAACAGATCCAGAGACAGAGAAGCATCGATCAGACCATCAAACCTCAGAGGAAAGGTAGGGGAGGGTGAGGGTAAGGGGAAGCGATCAACCAAAGGACTTGTGTACATGCATATAAGCCTAACCAATGGACACAGCCACCAGGGGGCGGTGAGGTCATGAGTGGGGGGATGGGGAGGCAATGGGGGGATCAGGACACATATGTAATACCTTAATCAATAAAGAAAAAATTAAATCATATAACATACATATAATATACAATCATATTTTATAACATATTATTATACACACACAGGCGAAAAGTTTATATAATCATAGTCACATTTGAGAATGAAGGAAATCAACATTTTACACAAACATTTTTGAAAAGCCTAGATTTATAGGTTGTAATCCATAAATTGTAGCCACTTCTTAGAATTTCCAGCTATTGGACACAGGATATTAGGATCTCAACCAATGAACAGTATAAGAAATGTTTGAAAAAATCTAAAGCTCTTTCCTGTAAAACTTCCTGCCTCCACTTGTGAATGCTTTGCTGCCCATAGTGCTGTGGAAATGAATTGGTCTTCTCATCCAGTGGGAACACGAGCCTGCTGTGAAATTTTCCCAATAGAATAATGGCTTTGTTCTCATCACATTTGGAATGTCATGTTGCTATTTTGGAACTAATCAAACACAAAAGTTATGCTTACTTCAGGTACTCAATTCTGAATTGACCACTCCCCAGTAAACTGGCTCAGAATAATTATTATTAATCTCTAGTCCTTATAAAAGTGTGATCATTAGAAAGCAAACTATTTAGATCATGTAATTTGGATCACTTTGAGAAAATTGTCCACACTGTTGAACAATTTAATATTATACCTTCAATCTTGTAATTGGTAGACAACCCATGTATTTAAAGTTGCTGTACCTTCTACAAAACTCTCATTGAAGACACTGTTGATTATTATAAAAAGTTCTGGCAAAGACAATAGTGTGGTGGAGGTGTTGGGTAGGGGAGGGTTGGGTGGAGGAGGAAAAGGGATGGGAAATGGGGGACATCTATAATACTGTCAACAATAAAAAATACTGAACAACTCAATCTCTTTCTCTTTTTTTTTCTTCCTGCTGTTTGGAAACTGCTCAAATACCTGTCAGCATCTACTCTGCCTAATTTCTGTAAAACACATCTATTCTGTTGAAAACTTAATTATCTTATTTTGCCTTACTGGTATATATAAGTCTGTAAATTGCAACAGGTCTTCCATAAAGTATACATTTTAAATAAAATACCTCCTCAATTTGAAGCTATAAAGAAATCAGGCTTGACCTGCCTAGGAATTAATGGAAGTTAGCTCTTAAGAAATAACTCGATACAAATAATTGAGATCAAATTTAAGAAGCATATTTTTTATTAAATGAAGGGGAGACAGAAATTTTAACTTTCACAGTAATTTCTTAATTAACCACAGACTAATTAAAGGAGAAGAGGGGAAAAAACACAAAGCAACAGATCATCCCAATTTTTTTAGTTTAATTTTAGAATCAATCAACACCTATTTCTTAAACCTCTACTATGAGCTCAACCAGGATTTTACCTATCTAGTTTTTTCAGTTACAGAATACTTTCAATATTATTTTATATCCATTTCAGTTTTACAACATAGTGGTTAGACAATTATATATTTTACATATACTCTTCCCCCGATATTTCCAGTATCCACCTGACAGCATACATAGTTATCTCAATACTATTAACTATATTCTCTATGCTGTACTTTACATCCCTGTAACCATTTTGTAACTACCAATTAGTACTTTTTAATCTCCTTACCTCTTTCATCCAGTCCCCCAACCTACCTCTCCTTTCACTATCTAGTTTAAGAGACAAAAATGAGCAGATTAAGCAGCAAACCTGCCACATTCATTAAGTATTATCAGCCAGACTATATCCCTTCATCTATTGATGGACATGGGTTGCTTCCACCTTTTGGCTATTGTTAATAATGCTGCTATGAACATTGGCTCAATTCTTTTGGGTATAGACCTGGGAGTAGAATTGCTGGATTATATGGTAATTCTGTGTTTACCTTTCTGAATAACAGCAGAATTGTTTTCTAGAAACTGACATTTTACATTCCTGTCCACAGTGTTCAAGGGTTCTAATTTCTCCACACCCTCTCTAATATTTGCTACTTTTCTTTTTTTTTACAGTAGCCACCCTAATTGATATGTAGTGATATATCCTTGTGGTTTTGTGATCTTCATTGCAGAAATGTCTATGCCCTATGCCCCTTTTTAAACTGTGTTGTTTGGTTTTGTTGTTGAGTTATAGGAGCTCTTTATATATTCTGAATATTAATCCCTTATCAGATGTATGATTTCAAAATGTTTTCTATTTTGTGGGTTATATATTCACTGTGTTAACTGTATTCTTCAATGAACAAAAGTTTCAAATTTTGATGAAGTCCAATTTATCTAATTTTTCTTCTGTTGCCTGTGCTTCTGGTGTCATATCTAAAAATCCATTTCCAAATCCATGTATATTAAGAAATACCTCCTATGTTTTCTTCTAAGGGTTTTTATAGGTTTAACTCTTTCATTTAGGTCTTTCATCTACTTTGAGTAAAGGTCCAAATTCATTCTTCTGAATGTGGATATTCAGTTTTCCCATCAACATTTGTGGAAGATTATTCTTTCTCCACTGAATGGTTTTGGCATCCTTGTTGAAAATCAAGTAATCATATAGGTGAGGGCTTACTTCTGAACTCCCTATTCTATTCCATTGGCCTATATATATGACCTTATGCCTTTTTTATACTTGTTTACTAGTACTATTGCTTTGTAGTAAGCTTTAAATTCAGGAAGTATTAGTCCTCCAAACTTCTTCTTTTTCAAGATTGCTTCAGTTATTTAGGGTCCCTTGAAATTCCATATGAATTTTATTCTATAGGATTCTCTATTTCTGCAAAAAAAAAATTTGGAATTTTTATAGCAATTATATTCAATCTGTAGATCACTTTGGATAATACCATCATACTAATAATGTCTTCCAGTTAATGAACACAGAATATCTTTTCATTTATTTAGGTCTTATTTAGTTATTTTCAGTAATGTTTTATAGTTTAATTTTCAGTGTACAAGTATTCTCTTTGGTTAAATTTATTTCTCAGAATTTTAATATTTTGATACTATTATAAATGAATTTTTTTTCTTAATTTCCTTTTTGGATTGTTTATTGTTAGTGTATAGAAATGCAACAGATTTTTTGGTGCAATTGCCTTTTGTCACTAAATCATTTCTTTCACCAGGAAACCATAATAGGGTTGTCAAGGACTCTAATTCATTTGGCTGTTCATCTATTTGTGAGTGACCATGCACTTTATTGTACAAATTGTGACACTTTCTAGAGAGAAAGGGGGTACTATCACAAAGGGGAAACATATTAATTTGAATTTTTCAGGGAAAACCGGGATGTATGGTCACTCTACCTACTGAATTTCAAATTTTGCAACACTCCTATATCACTTAACTACTTTTACCTTAATGCTATTATTGTAATTTATTAACATAATTTATATCCTTAACTAGTCTGCCAGCTCCTTGAAGATAAAAATAATTTTCCACTGTCTTTATACCTCCCAGCATATATCACAGTGTACTAAATTAAGTGTACTAAATTAAATGTACTAAATATCCAGGAAAGGCTTGTTGGACAAATGATGACCCTTATTTGTCTCCACAGAACTCCTTGGTCTTCTATCCAGAGAGTTTTTCTGACTTGGAACTCCCCACACCAAACCACTAGTAATAAATAACAGGGATGTGACCTATGACCTAAGGTAAATAAAACAATCATAGGGTTTCAAAGGTCATCTTCAAACAAGCTATAGAACTCAGCCAAACATATAATAGGATCCATCGAGATTGCAAAGTCATTTCCAATTTGCCCAAAGATTACAGAATGTTATTGTTTTTCATTAAAAAAATGTGAATAAATGGTTGGTTAAGTCTCACACACTTTCAAGTCACTTCTAATATCAATATTTTATTAGGGGATTTGGGATAACAGGTGAGTTCTACAGAGAAAGTAATATGTCCTTGGGCATTTAAAATCATATCCTGGAGTTATACTAAATAGTAACCTAATTTGTATGTTTCACTGTTCTCTTAAGTCTCAATAATGTACTATATGTGTTTTCCTCTCTTTGGATGATGAGTACAAAATAATAAAGTTGAATTCCTACCTCAGACCATATAAAAATTAACTCAAATAAATCAACAACTTAAATGTAAGAGATAAACTCTTAGAAGAAAATATAAGTTAAGTCTTCATGATCTGAGATTTGGCATATCCATACTTAACTGATGGAAAAGTAAAATGTTACAGCCATTTGGAGAAGAACTTCACATTAAGTTGCAAGTGTGATTCTCAACCATGATCACAATTTTCCTGGATGAACCCTAGTTTTTCTTTATAAATCTTAGTAGTAACATCTATTTTTAATCTTCTCAATGTATGATACATTTTAAAAAGAATGCTTCTTCCCAATTTTTGGTGTTTTCTCCCATAGCAGGGAGTTCAATTAGTGTGACACCCCTAGACTCTTTCCACCTCTTCTCAAACCAAACCATAGGGTAGGTAGAATGACTTATCTGTTAATGAATCTGGGGAGATAAACTAAGTATGCTAGCTCCAGAGCCTTCTTTCTCCTTTTTTGATCAAACCTTTTAGTAGAATGCTCTTTCATACTGTAAATTTTCTCTGGGCAGGCACATTGACTCTGGTCCATTGCTGCCATAAATGAGCAGGTAAGTATATCAGTTACCATTTATCATGTAACAAAGCAATACCAAATTTAATGGTTGCATTAGTTTTCTGAGGCTGTTATAACACAGTACCACAAACTGGATAATTTTTAAAAATATATATTTTTATTGATTTCAGGGAGAAAGGGATAGAAACATCAATGATGAGAAAGAATCATTAATCATCTGCCTCTTGCATGTCCCCTCCTGGGAATCAAGCCCAAAACTTGAGCTTTTTCCCTGACCAGGAATCAAACTGTGACCTCTGGTTCATAGGTCGATGCTCAACCACTGAGCCACACAGTCTGGGCACAAACTGTGTAATTTAAAGCCACATAAATTTATTCTTTCACAGTTCTGGAGATTAGGAATCTGAAATCAAGAGTCAGCAAGGCTACACTCTTTCTGGAGGCTCTAGGGGAGAATCTGTTGCATGCCTTTCTCTTAACTTCTGGTGATGGCCACCAATTCTTGGCATTCCTTAGCTTGTAGAAGCATCACTCCAATCTTTGCCTCCATAGTCACATTCATTCTCCCTGTGTGTCTGTCTCTGTGTTTCTTCTCTTCTTCTCATAAGGACACCAGTCACATTGATTAAGAACCCACCCTACTCCAGTACAACCTGATTGTAACTTACATCTTAATTTTATTCGTAAAACACTATTTCCAAGTAATGTCTAATTCACAGGTGCCAAGGGTTAGGACATCAATATATCTTTTTAAGTAACAGAATTCAACTCACAACAGTAGCTTAAGACAGCAAACATTATTCCTCATGATTCTATTGGTTATCTGTACAGGAGCTTCTGATCTAGGTTGGCTCAGTTGGAGCTAGATTGTCTACTATAATCTCACTCACATGTCTGAGGTTTCATCTGGGGTAGCTGAGATGACTGGTATAGCTGGAGTCTCTGTCCACATGATCTCTCATCCCTCAGGAGTCTAGCATGTAACTACACTCATGTTGATTAAAGGTTTCCCAGCAGTAAGAGAGGGAATGATTCAATGTGTAAAAATTATTCCAATTATCAGCTTGTGTCATATTTTCTACTGTTCCATTGACCAAAGAAAGTCACATGGTTGAGCACAAAGTAAGAAAAGGGGGAACTTCCCAAGGAGATATGAACAAATTGAGGCCATTGCTGAAACAATCTAGCACAGTAACTATATCAAATTCTGAGGTTCAGCATTCATAGTTCCACATGCCTTCAGATATAAGCCATGTCCTCTAATTTAATTACTAATGGAAATAAGGATGACCTTATGGCTTCTATCTGGCACTTTACCTTTTTGATATTTTTCCCCCTCAAAAATAGAATGAGCTATTTATTGGCACTCCCACAACTTCAACCTCCTTTCCATATCATTTCTAAGAAGTTATAGTATCATTTATTCATTCAACAAAAACTTATTGTGAATCTATTATGTTGCAGGCACAAGTGAGACAATCTCTACCTTCAAAAAGCTTGTATTCCCACCCCCAATTTAGAGGTCAGAGGATAGTAAAGCCAAATATCAGCTGGGTTGGAGAAAGGCTAATCTTCCTATAGCTATCTGCCATGATCTCTCTATTATAGATAAGATTATTTGTTGGAAAAATTAGAAGTTGTTCAATTTATAGCTGCCATTAAGATAGATATATCTGTTTAGTACTTTAGAATCCAAAGCTGTGGTCTTCAATATGAGAATTTGGCCCTGGCTGGTTTGGCTCAGTGGATAGAGCGTCGGCCTGCGGACTCAGGGGTCACGGGTTTGATTCCGGCCAAGGGCATGTACCTTGGTTGCAGGCACATCCCCAGTGATAGGTGTGCAGGAGGCAGCTGATAAATGTTTCTCTCTCATCAATGTTTCTAACTCTCTATCCCCTCTCCCTTCCTCTCTGTAAAAACTCAATAAAATATATTTTTTAAAAAAAGATGGAAAACATTTCATTCTTTAAAAAAAAAAGAAAAAAGAATTTGATCCCACCTATCCCCAGAGGGTTTGTAGAAATAGGAAGAGGGCATTTTTACAAAGGACACTACTAGCTTTAGTTAACAGAAGCCAGTGCTGAATTCCCCACAATGAGCAGGATAGTTACACACAATGAAGAACTAACCACCCAAAATGCCAACAGTTCATAAAATTTCTGTGCCCACTATTAAGAGAAAGGTAAGTTTTCCTCATAAGCTGTATACCACAACTCAACAATCCATATTACCATTGAATGGTAATAAGGATGACCAGAGGAAACCATAAAGTCATCCTTATTACCATCCAAAAGAGAGTTGTGCTCTTCAACAGAGTCCCTTTGGGAAGTTGCACTCTTATTTCAACTATAAATTCAGTAGTTTTAATCTTTCAAAAAACTGTTTCTTTTGGAATTTATGCCCCTCTCCTTCAAGAATTTTTATGGCTTTCTATTTTCTTCTTTAGTTCTTCTCAATGGTTAACAATTATTCATACTTTGGGAGTGGTTGAAATTTCTGGAAATAATCAAACCCTATTCCAAACACTAGAAGATAAAGCCAGGTGACTAAGGTCCAAATTAAATGTGTCTAAAATGACATTTTTTTCTTCCTGTGGCTTATAAATTTGCTGAGAAAGAGAAAAAGCTGAAAAGGTAACATTATGTGCTGGTCTAAAATATATCAGCTCCTGAATAATCAAGACTTAGCCATCCTTGATGCTGAAGTTAGGATGACCACCAAGTAGTCACATTATAAATGGTTTCTATTTTTCTATTAATATACCCTGGGGTTTCCTAATTTTCCCATAATTATCATGTATTAATTTTATATTAGATGGTGCTCAATTCAAGTCATAATATAATAATTTTCTCACCATGTTCAATTTTTTTCTTTTCCACCATCGTCCCTTTCTTCCCTCAGGAGAAAGGAACACACCATCCTAAGAGTTCACATTACCTACTACTCACCACAACAGGAGAATGACTTAATAAAGTAGGACACATTTGCTCATTGGGAGGTTACACAGCCATTAATACAATCATTTTGAAGACTGCAGATATATGGAAGCATGTTTGCTTAATAAAGAATATTAAGTGAAAAATTCAGACTATAAAAGAGTAATTACCTAATAGTCACAATGATATAGAAACTTATGGATAAAAAGTCTTCAAAGACAAAAAAAATTAAATTTTAGTCATAGGTTGCAGGGATTATGGGTGGTTGTTTTATTAAAATTTTCCTGCATATTTTTATATCATCTTTTCTCTTATAAGTATTTCAAATGTAAAGGGGTTATATCTGCCCTCATTATATTTATTCCAATTATCCCAATGAAGCATTTTGTAATTAAAAAATTTACAGTGATTGATTACCCAATTAATGAAATTAAACAATATATGTGTGATAATTTTGTGGACTCACAACATTATGCAGAAATCATTAGTTAGTGAAACGTAATGTCTTATCCTGTGCAGCTTTCCATTTCACCTTCTATGGAAAACAACATTTTCTCTGTTTTCAATATATTCAGATAGGGGCTGATTGTTTGTGAAGTACTTTATAATATGAATATTTGAAAAATAAATTAAATGATTAAAAATGAAGATGCAAGCTTTTGTCTAATTATGTTGATGTCTTCACCTTGAGGACTTTAAATACTCTAAACAATACTCTAGAAATTATAGGCAAATATGACTAATTTTGAAAAGATCAAAATCAAATTATTATTTGTTCTCAATATTAAGAGGAGTGGTTTAATTGCAAATGAACAATGACAATGACTGAATCCCATTTTCCAAATTATCACTAGCTTTTCTTCTGTCTCTGTGATCCTAGAATATTGCAAACTTTTTGGCCTTTATTTTTGCTACTGGGACTGCAAACAACTAGAAATGATGTCATTTTAGTGTAATTTACTATTTGGAAAGAGTCATATGGTAATACCTCTATTAACAAGAAAGCTATGTGTCAAACCCACATTTTGCTGCCAGAAACCTCATTACCAAAGGTAGAGATAATATACAAGATGAAAGGATAAATACAGAGTATGGATCCTCTCCCTGTGTGCCCTTGCAAATCATTCCTCACTTTTCACCTAACCAGACCATATCTCCTCAGTCTCTTATCAAGGTGAAGAGGAGGAAATTACTTCTACTTGGGCACAGTTTCCCACCCAACAGAGAACTCAAGCTGAGACTCCTTTTTCTCCTAGTTACCACCACCCTGACCCAGCTGCAAATTGATTGGCATTTCTCTCAATGCCCTTTGTTCCCAGTAAGACTATGTAAAAAGATGTCTTCTTTACTCATTCATTCATTCACTCACCCACTCAACAAATATCTATTGAGTACTTATCACCTGCCATGCTATTAGATGTGGATCCAGGTGTTCTGGGTTTTAAATTTATACCTTTTGTAGAGCTATATTTAAGGGAAAAAAAATACAAAAAAAGTAAATATAAAATTAGGTAACAAAATTAATATTTACTTAGAATTTAGAAATCATAACAAAATTCAAATTTTTTAAAAGCTGAAGTTGCACAAACATTACAAAATCCATAAAAATAGGTGATTGCAAATGACATAAATATATCCAATTCAACTCCAACTAAATGTAACCCATTTCTACAAATTTCAGTCATACAAGGTGAATAAGCCCTAGAAATCTACTATACAGCATAATGTCTATAGTTAATAACACTGTATTATATGCTAAAAATTTTGCTAAGGTAGATTTTAAGTTTTTTTTAATCTCAAAAATAATAATAAAGAGAGAGGAAGAAAACTTCTGGAGGTGATGAATACAGTATGCTTATGGAATAGATTGTGATGTTGGTTTCAGGGATGTATCTTTATTGCTGAACTCATCAAGTTGTATACATTCAATACGTACAATTTTTTGTATGTCAATCATACCTCAAGAGTTTAAAAAAAAATGTATGCCCACTCAACTTCCCCTTAGCCCAATCCCCAAAATAACTGCAGCTACTAAGCTGCCACTCTACCAAGAAGAGAAGTGTAATGGAAAGGAATTTAAAATGGAAAGAGGCAGTGGTCTTAGCCATTTTCAAAATTTGCAAAAATATAAGACTATATTAACATATTACCTTGGGAAAGATCATGTAAATGATGGTCCATGAAGCTTATTCTTAATTATTTTATGGTAAATCCACTACTGTATATATATATATTTTTTCTATCTCTGTCCATTGAGAAGGCCTAGAAACAACAATATTCCAGAAGCAATGAGTACACCTAGTTCCCAGATCTTGGTGCTTTAAATGGCATTCTCCAATAAGTTGAGAGAAGTAGCTGATTGTAGGGCTGGGAAAGAGAAAGCTATAAAATGAATCTATAATATCTTGATGTGCCAGAAAGTAAGAAAGTGCCCCCAAATGGTGGGGGGCATTTCAAAAGGAAACAAGAACCACCTTGAAGTGTTTCCCATTGACCATATCTGAGTTAATTGGAACATCAAAATAAACAATAATAGTAACATATTATAACCCATTTTATAAAATAGAAATTCATGAGACTGTATTATTAAATAAACTAGAAGCCTGGTGCACAAAAATTTGTGCACTCGGGCGGGGGGGGGGGCATCCCTCAGCCCAGCCTGTGCCCTCTTGCAGTCTGGAACCCCCTCAGGGGATGTCCACCTGCTGGCTTAGGCCCGCACCCCAGGGGATTGGGCCTAAGCTGACAGTCAGACATCCCTCTGGCAGCCCAGGAGCCCTCGGGGGATTTCCACTTGCCAGCGGGGAGCAGGCCTAAGCTGCAGTCGGACATCCTTAGCACTGCTGAGGAGGCGGGAGAGGCTCCCACCACCACCGCTGTACTGGCAGCCGTCAGCCTGGCTTGTGGCTGAGCAGAGCTCCCCGTGGGAGCACACTGACCACCAGGGGGCAGCTCCTGCATTGAACGTCTGCCCCCTGGTGGTCAGTGTGTGTCATAGTGACCAGTCATTCCCAGTTGTTCTGCTGTTAGGGTCAATTTGCATATTATCCTTTTATTATATAGGATAAATAAGAAAGGAAAGTTGTTTCTTATAGCAGACTGCCAACTCATAAATGTAGAAAGAATGGTAGAATTAGAAAATCACCATTGGAACAGCATGTTTGCAGTCTCAAAGTATCACCCACAAAATATTTATAACAAAGGGAAAGTAGTAACTTTTCAGTGGAGAAATCTGGTATATACCATCTTAACCACTGATTAAAGTAAACATCACTAGTGATGGACAAATCAGTGTGCTTCCTGATGTGATGCACTGACAAAACACATTACTTCTGTGATATTTTTGCCCAAAAGATTCATAATTGAATCTACTCATAAGAAAACATCAGACAGACCCAAATAGAGGGACCCTTTACAAAACAACTGATCTATACTCTAAAATGTCTAGATCATGAAAGATAGGAAAAACTGAGAAAATGTTCCAGATAGAAGAAAACTAAAGAGATATGACAGTTAAATGTAACACATGATCCTGGATTAGATCCTAGGCCAGAAGAAAAAAAATATCATTATTCATTAACTGATTGTTAAAGAACATTGTTGGACCATTGGTGAAATTGAATAGATTCTGTAGATTAGATGGTAGTATTGTATAAATGTTAATTTCCTGATTTTGATGGTAGCGCTATGATTATATAGGAGAGAATTCTTGTCTCTTAGGAAATACATACCAAAATATTTAAGGGCAAATAGTTATGATGTTTGCAACTTATTCTCCATTGGTTAAATATATATAAAAAAATATCTTTATTTAAGGAGAGAATGATGCAGCAGATGTGAATAATTGGGGAATATGCCCTACCCAGGTAGCTCAGTTGGTTAGAATGTCATCCAGATACATCAACGTTGTGGGGTCCATCCCGGGACAGGGCACATATAAGAATCAACCAATGGCTCAGCTGGCGTGGCTCAATGGCTTAGCATTGACCTATGAACCAGGAGGTCAGGGTTCGATTCCTGGTCAGGGCACATGCCGGGGTTTCAGGCTGGATCCCCAGTAGGGGGTGTGGAGGAGTCAGCTGATCAAAGATTCTCTTTCATCATTGATATTTCTCTCTCTCCCTCTCCATTCCTCTCTGAAATCAGTAAAAATATATTTTTAAAAGAATAAAGCAATGAATGCATAAATAAGTGGAACAACAAATTGATGTCTCTTCTTTAAAAAATCAATACATTAATAATAATAATAATTGAGCAATCTGAATGGCAACATATGAGAGCTCTTTGTACTATTTTTGTAGCTTTCCTGTAAGTTTGGAATTATTTCAAAGTTAAAAATTAAAAAGAAAACAGTTGGATGCACATTGCAAAAGATTACATTAAGGAGTGGGTTGTCTACTTAATCAAACTAATCCATTTTAAACACAACTATAATTAGGTCATTAACTACTTTGTGTGATAAGAGACCTGAAGGAAAACCATTCATAACTTAAAGGAGCTTAACATAATTATAAGAATCAGTGTAGAAATGTCATTCCCCTCTTGACCAATTCTTAATCATACAGAACTTCTCCAACAACACTTCTAGAGTGTAATATGAGCTATAGCTATTTTTGCATATAAACCATGTTAATTAGCCCTGAACTAGAGATTTATTAAGTGGACAATAGAGGCAGGTAAATATATTAATAAAAAATAGAGAATGTGATTGTAACAGTAGAATTGACTTTCACTTTCAATGTTCATTGACAAGAGTCTTAAAAATGAGGTCAAGGAATCTCTATTAAGTACATAAATACATAAAAATCAATCTAAAAGGCTGTCAACAAGTCTCAAGTATCTAAGAGAAACAGACTATAAAACACCAACTGGTGGTCTTGTGACTATCTTTATTATGTTCATTAATCATATTATTAATAACATGATTGCATTACATCTGCAGTGTATACGAGTGCAATCGAGCAAGGAGGACAAGACAATTATCTTTAGGGATTTCTCTTTTGGTATAGAAGCAAAAATCTAAAATGGGACTATATGTCAACCCTTGGTAAGATGCCTGATTTGTAAGGATGTTGAAGATATAAAGGCTGGAGGGTGCCACCTAAGAGATTATGTCTGCTACAAAACCTTGATTTTTATAGAAACTGGCTAGTGGCAGAGCTAGGACTTCAAACACAGTCTTTTCCAAAACCAAGTCTAGCCTTCTTTCTATTATGCCACTCTACCTTCCTGATGCAAATAAATTATTTTCACAAGTCAAAAGTTTCCTTAAGAAACCTGTGGCACCTGGAAGCTAGCACATGTACTAAGCAGTAACAGTTAATATGAGCTTTGTTCTTAAGTGTTTATGCCACTTTTTCCTGCCTCACTGAATGTTTATTCCAAAAATCTCAATTAAGAAAACTAAACAGAACTACTACCCATTTCTGGGATTCAAGTTGAAAGGACTATTACTAATGAGCAACATCAACAGAAACCCTAAGATCCTATTTGAACATATCACTCATCCAAGCCATATTACAAGAAAATTAGAGTCTGTTGTGTAAGAGAAAAATCTCTGTGAGAAATATGCAGAGGAATCATTTCATTTCTTTGCATCTGCCCTCCTGGTGGGAGGTATCAGGCCTTGGGTAGCCCAAGAAGCTATAGGAAGCATATTACAGAGAATTTAATTTATTCAAAGAAAATCAGAATCAACTAATCAGAAGGAAGGGAGAAATGTATTAATTAAACAGCTTTACTCATGCAGAAAAGCTGCCAGCATGAACATTTCAAATTACCTGGGCACACCTAATGCATTTGCATTTGCTTGGGAGAAATGTGTTCTGCCCTACAAAGCCACGAACATTTCATAATTCCATTTGAGCGAATAACAAAGGGAAATTGACAGCTAAGAACCACCTTCCACACTTGGGGGCTATAGCCTTTTCCTAGGAATTTTTAGCTCAAGCAGAAATTCTCTTCTTGACTAGATGTGGGGAGAGAAAGTTTAAAGTCTTATATAAAGCAAAATGCTAAAAAAGAACCCCCCTCTTCTCTCTGGCCCCTACAAAGGAGGCGGGGTCTTAACTGGCAGGAGGCTAACAGCATTTCTTTGTTAGATATTAACATAAAATAACGCAGTAGAAATGGATGTCCATCAACAGAATTAGAAGGAATTAAGTAAGTTTTAAGAACAAAGGTTTACTTCTTTAAATTACAGGGGTTGAGAAACAGCTGGGAATGCAATTTCTTTCCCAGTGTAAGAAACTCCAAATGGTTCAACATAATTATGTTTCAATATAATTTTATTATTTCAGATTGAATGTCTATAATCAGTCTAATTAAAATAGATAATACTTAAACATATATATATATATTTATATGTTTTATGTTAACTCTTTTCAATTTAGCTTATCCATCAAATAGCACAATGTTTTATTTTGGTATTTGCTCTTTGGAAAGCTTTCCAATATAAAATTAAAGCATATGCTATTAACCAATGAGTTCTACCTTTAATTCTTTTAAAGATGCATTATGCTTTCTATTGCCTTACTTTTGAACATCACATTTTCCATTCCATTTTGCACAAGAAAATATGCTGCAATTACTAATTAGATTTATGACTCTGGATTTTGATATTGGAGAAAAATAGAAATGACTATTTGAAAACTTCTCGGAAGTTTCTACTTCAGAAAGAAAAACATTAATTTGCAATCCTAGAGAATTACAATAAAACATGAGAAACATCCAACTTTGGTCTATTTAATAGATAATACATGAGTTTTACCTTACTTTGGTCTAAGTTAAAGCATAATGTATATAGTTTTATACTCAAAGTGAGAAAATTTATTTGTTGTCAAAACAAGAGGTATATGAAGTAGGAAACAGATATAGATTTCTTTAAAGTATATAATTTGCCACATAGTCCTTACTAAAATATTCTGTAGTTTTGCCTAAAATGCCTTATCTGTGCAAATGTGGGATCAAGCTTCTAACCAAATTTACTGTCTCAGATATACCTTGCAAAGGTGCAGGTTAAAATCATCAAGGCTAAACTGTCAATACAAATACAGGACATTTCCTCTGGATCAAAAAGACTAATAGAAGTTAGGCAAAAAGTAGGTATATACTGTATATATCCCACGTTCAAAGGTTGTTAAATCGCGTTGTTTACCCACATCTTCAGAAAAAAAATCACTTCTACTGTCGTGGTAAACAACCTGCTTCTCTATTTATAATGGTCTGGCCCTCTAGCAACTTCAGCGTGAAATTATAGCTAATTTGCCTACAAACGTCAGGTGGTCATAATAATATGGCCACTCAGTGTGTATTTCCAGAGGCCTGAGACAAACCTCCCATCAAATTTTTGAAAACTTAGCTGTTTATTTTCCCATGGTCCAATCACATTTTATGAATCTCTTTCGTGCATTTTCACTCCTCTAACTAAAATAAACTGTATTTGTGGAATATCTTTCTTTTTTTTCATTTTATTGAATTTATTGGGGGTGACACTGATTAACAAAATTATAGAAGTTTCAGTTAAACAATTCTACAATACATCATTGTACACTGCATTATGTTCACCACCCCAAGTCTCCATCCATCACCATTTATACCCCCTTATCATTTAAATGCAGTCTTCATTTGTGATAGATAACAGACAATAATTTCAAATAGTAAAGGGCTTATAGCCAGTGGCTGCTTAAGTTGCAAACACCTTGTCTGACTTTCTAGCCCAGTTTTCAATGCATTTAGGATCTTCACTAGAAAATAATATTTAGCAATTAATTATACTAGGATATAAATGTACTGGTAAGACAGATGTATGAAATATGAATTAAGGTTTGAATATTCAGTTTTAAATATCCTAACAAAAGAAATGACAGAAACGTGTCATTTATCTAATTAATGCTTGTTTGCACATTCCTTAGCAGAATATTTGAATTATAAAGAATTTCTATGGGCCAAAACAACAAGAGGGGTAAACTGTCTTTTCAATTGCAAACTTTGTTCATTTATTCCAGTGTTAAAAGAATGCAAATCTTAAGTCATTTTTTGTTAGCTGATTCCAACTCTTTCTCCCTAAACTTTTTTTCAAAGAAACAAGGATAAAGTTCAGAGTAAAGTCGAGCTTCTTGCCCTGGAAAATAAAAAAAGCAGTTTAAAGAAATTTAACTTAATCATCCCTGCCAATTAGGAATTCCATTTAAATTAGTTCTAGTGGTTGAATATTTTAATACACCTACCTATGTGTACTATCAGGAAGATAGATATGGGTATTTAAGAATCTCAACATTAATTTCTCTAAATGTTTGTAATGCAAATATAAATCAAATGATAGAAACATCTTTCAAGAGTTGACTTAATTTCTTAGTAAATAGTTACCTAAAAATATAACAAGGGAATTAAGATATTTCACTCGATGTTATAATTATTTCTAAAGAACAAAGTAAGGGCTAAATAGTAGGTGCTCAATAAAATTTGTATAGTCAAATGGTCAACATAAGAAAGGAGCAAAGAGAGGGGAGTCAGCAAATAGGATAAATGAGGAAAAGGGAAAAGTGGAAAACAAGCAGAGAAAAGGAAGAGAAACTAATATTTATAAGCACAAATTTGGTCATTTCTATCAAGTATTTCAAAAGATGAATTCAAGTTCAAAAATTTGATTTTACTAGTGTTGAATTCAATCCTAATTTATATATACATGCCATGTAAAAATGTACTACAGATGTCCAAAAAGTCGATGTTAGTAAAAAAAGTTAGCTAACTTTTACTTGTATAGACTGTACCAAATTGTATATGCTATTAATGTGGATTCTCCCCTCTTATCTATACTTAACTATTTCTGTACCCCAAGTCACACTACCTTAGTTAATTCAGAAGTTAATTTATCTGTCCCAGATTGGAAGACCAAGGAGATATGGCAATGTCAAGGAGGAAAAAGTTTTCTTATATCCTCTTAAGTTACTCCTTGGGGGCCTGTGAATTAAACTAAGACCCTGCCCCACCCAACTTTCGGACTCAGTCAAGCCACTTGAGTGGCTTTTCCATACAAAGGGCCTATCTTGGCTCATACTACAGGCTTTCCTATAATCTCTCTAAGGTTCACAAATCCCAAACAAGCAGCATCTGACCTCAGCATGGCCTATATCTTTTACTAAGCAGCCCCAAGCCCAGCATTAGGAGAAGCCAGCATCAGTTCACAGCTAAACCTCTCCCAGGTACCTCCAAGCCCAACACAAGTGGCAACCACCTGTGGATCACTTTGTAGCTCATACCAAGTTACCCTGAGCATGGCACAGACAGAGGCTGAGACCCTGCACCAGAGATTCTCCCAAAAAGCCCCATATCCAACACACTGGTGGTCTGAAACTGGGCACCACCCAACCATTTCTGAAAACAATACACCCAAAGGGTGAACTTGGCAGACACCAGAACCAGCTAAAATGAATCCTGATCCATAGGGTCAGCCCCAGAAGGGATTGGCATTAAATATCATCAAGCTCTTGTCCTTGCTCAACTACTTAATGGTTTTGTGATTTGAGGCAAGTCATGTAAACTCTTAGATTTGGTTTTCTCATCTATAAAGCTGATAATGCCCTGCCTATCACACATGGTTGTTGTGAGGATCAAATGAAGTAGTATAACATATACATAAAAGCTTTTGACTTTTGCAATCAGAGAGACCTAGGTTTGAATCCAGGCTCTACCATTTACTGGGTCTTATAACCTTTATCAAATTACTTAACTTATTTGTATTTCAGTTTAGTTACTTGGAAATATAGGCACAATAATATCTAAATCTCAGTATTAGAGCAACTTGAGACATGAGGTATAGTGACCTGAGGTACATAGACTTGCAGTATGTGAGGTGCTTAGCACATTGTCAGAGATATTAATGTTACTTAGTAAGTGATGGGCATTATGAATGTGATCACATGTCATGAACATGTGGTTATCATTCATTAATAATAGTCACAAAATTATTTTATATGGAAGCAAATAACTAACTATTCTGGGCACACTGCATCATTGGCTCATTTCTGCTGAATTCAAAAGAAGTCTTTCATGTTAACTTTTGTAAGCACTTAAGGATTGAAACAATGATCAGAAATGAATTCCATATTTACACATAAACCCTTGATTGTTATTTTTAAATATTATATTTATTTTACTTGGAACTTTGGGAATCAAGTGATATAGCTCTTTTGGATTGTGTGTATATCTTTTTTAGCTTTAAATAAAGTATTTAACTTTATTCCAAGAAAGAATAATATTTAAAGTGAAAAATTAAACTCTGTATTTGTAGTCTAGAAAAGATCTTCTATATGACCCTATCCGTGGTCGGCAAACTGCGTCTCGCAAGCCACATGCGGCTCTTTGGCCCCTTGAGTGTGGCTCTTCCTAAGCCTTAGGAGTACCCTAATTAAGTTAATAACAGTGTACCTACCTATATAGTTTAAGTTTAAAAATTTGGCTCTCAAAATAAATTTCAATCGTTGTACTGTTGATATTTGGCTCTGTTGACTAATGAGTCTGCCAACCACTGCCCTAGCTCATCAAGTCATATAAATGACATGTATTATTGGAAGTGCTATTAGAGATTATCTGACAAATTCCTCATTTTACAGATGGAGAAATTGTGTCCCAGAAAGGAGAAATAGTGCAAGGTTACTCAGTTTGTGAAAAGCACCAAGACAAGAACCTCCATCTCCTAATTGTTAAGACTTCTTTCTAGTACACTATCTCCTACTGCAAAAGATACTATTCTTTTTCAGGACTGTATATGGCATAAGTGAAAAGATTGGGAAAAGGTTTTTAAATGTGTAAATTGATCTTGAACATACCAAGAAAATTCCATTTTTTTTAGTCAATCCCACATGCTCATGAGCAGTCAGTCATTTGAACCAAACTTGTAGAAAGGAAATAAAACTATTATTACATACCACTTGCAACTGAATTACCCCTCCCGCATCTCTCATCTGAATCATGTAACATGGTATGCAGGTCTGGTAAGAAACTTATCCTAGATCATTTATATTAGCTGTCAAATCCATGTGATAGTGATGAAGCAAATATCGAGGATTGTGCATAAGCTGTCCTAGCAAGGAGGCAGCCTCCTGCTTTTTCATAATTTAATTGTTAATACTATCAGTCACCTATGTACATTTATTTTATTGAATCTATCCAATAAACATTTTTTCACTAGAATGCAAGCTCTCTGAGAGCAGAGAATTTTGTCCATTTTGTTTACTGCTGCATTGCCTAAAACGATGTCTGTTTTTATGAAAAGGAAAGCAGGTGGTATTTTCTGAATCTCAGCTTTTTTATATTTACACTAGAGGCCTAGTGTACGAATTCATGCACATTGAAAGGAAATTAATTAGAAGAAATATTTTAGAGGCAGGGGAGGGACCATGGGAGGTCATCTTCAGGGCGTGTCTGGCCCATCTCACCCAGTCCCAGTTGGCTGGACCCCAGCAGCAAGCTAACCTACTGGTTGGAGTGTCTGCCCCTGGGGGTCAGTGTGTATCATAGCTATCAGTCAGAGCATCTGCCCCCTGGTGGTCATTGCATGTCATAGCTACCGGTCAGACAGTCAGGAATATATATAAATTTCCTTCTTACATGATTTAATTCAATAATATTAAAATGAGACTGTAATGTAATTATGTCACAAAAAATTAGCAAAGTATCCCAGATAGCACTATATACTAGAGATTTCCTTATTTTCTCATGAACTTCTTGACTCATCATAACAGTTACAGAAATCTTTTCAGAACCTTAAGATTTAGTACTTTTATAACCCTTTAACAGAAATTCCAACCAATGAGGAATTTGATCTAGACCTAATTGTCCATGAACTCACATCTTTCCCAGAAATATTGTATCTAGTCTAGTAATTATACCTAATTACTAGTCTTCTTAAACTAGTAATTAGAAAAAATGTTTAATCATGTCTTTTATACTAAGGAATTAATTCTAAATGAAGTCAAATGAATTCTAAAAGTGAAGCAATAGAAAGTTCTGTAAAATCATGAGAAACCCACAGAATGCAAATATTATTCATAAATAAGGATTTAGTTCTTTTCTTTTTTCTGACTAATATGACCCATCTCATATAACCCCATCATATTTAAACTAGAAGCATAAGGTAGAACAAAGGGAAGATTAGTAAATTAGACAGTGAGGTATTTAGGATGGGGACTGGAAGATATTGGTGGGAGGGGGATGGAGAGATGGGAGGAACATCTTTGCAAGTGGTTCATAAATAATGGACCCCAAACACCAATCAGAAAGAATATATGCACCCTGACCGGTTTGGCTCAGTGGATGGAGGGTTGGCCTGAGGACTGAAGGGTCCCAGGTTCAATTCCAGTCAAGGCCATGTACCTGGGTTGCGGGCACATCCCCAGTAGTGGATGTGCAGGAGGCAGCTAATCGATGTTTCTCTCTCATCAATGTTTCTAACTCTCTATCCCTCTCGGTTCCTCTCTGTAAAAATATCAATAAAATATATGAAAAAAAGAATACATTCACCCCTATGTTCATAGCATTGCAATTTATAATAGCTAAGATCTGGAAACAGTCTCAGTGCCCATCAGTAGAATGAATTAATTAAAAATTGTGGTATGTTTACACCATGGAATACTATGCAGCTGTAAAAAAAGAAAGTTCTCTTACACTTTGAGACACCATGGAGGGACCTGGAGAGTACTATGCTAAGTGAAATAAGTCAGTCAGAGAAAAGCAAGTATCACATGATATCACTCATATGTGAAATCTAAAGAAGAAAATAAACTGTTGAACAAAGCTGATCCAGAGACATAGAAGCACGGAACAGAGTATCAAATCTCATTGGGAAGGTGTGGGTGTGCGGGTGAAAAAATTAAAAAAAGAGTAAAAAATCAGTACATAAATAAATAATGAACTATATCCCATGTAATAACATATATAAATAAAAGGAAAGGCATACATTTTGTTATTGTTTAGAAATAGAATGAAATTTTAAATAATTTCAAATCGGCAATTTTGCCCTCTGGGTACTGCTAGGGCTTCTTTTTTGTCTCTTCCTGTTGCCTAGAATGGTGATCAGTCAAGTGGCATGAGCTCTAATGCTCTCATCACCCAGATAGCATTTGGATAGCCAATCGGAGGGGTTGTGAGTGAGGAATTTGGATTTGCCCCTGAAAATTCCATCTCAATTAATCCAAGACACACCAGTACAGAACAAAATCTTTCTTCTTCTTTCTGCATGCACCTTGCCTTTTGGGTTGTATTACTTACATAATAAGCTGTCCTTTAGAGCCTGTTGTGCTTCCAGGCAGCTGATAAGCAGATCAAACCTCCTAAAAGAGGGTCATGTTAATCACTGTTTCAAACAGAGATCTAAAAATGAATGCTAACATTATACCTTTGCAAAGGAATAATTCAAATGATTACCTCATGTGTCCAAGGGAAATCGTGTGGTGTCCTATTTCCATAGCATTCAATTTCACAACATTTTGCAAAACTGCTCTGTGTGATGTCTTCCTTCAAAACTAGCAATATCACAGCCATGACTTTCTAAATTTGGGTCTATAGTAATGACAAACTTTGAATGAATGCTTTCCTATGGTATGGGAAAGAGCACAAGTTAAAAAAATTAGACTTTTCCCAGCTTTACTCTCTAAGCTATACTAAGGTGACTTATCTTTCTTTTGATCAATGTTAAATACATAGTGTTTCACTGGATTGGAAGCTCAAAATTCACTCTGCTTTCTGTTCTTGTCTGTTGTTTGAATAGTTTACAAAAATTACTGTTATAATCAGAACAAAATAGAGAATATATATTTGAGAATATACATCTATGTATGCATATTACTCTTTCATATTATAGACTAGAGGCCTGGTGCACAAAAATTTGGGCACCGGGGGAGTCCCTCAGCCCAGCCTGTGCCCTCTTGCAGTCTGGGACGCCTCGGGGGACAACTGCCTGCTGGCTTAGGCCCACTCCCTGGGGGATTGGGCCTAAGCTGGCAATCAGACATCCCTCTGGCAGCCCAGGAGCCCTTGGAGGATGTCCACCTGCCAGCAGGGAGCAGGCCTAAGCTGCAGTCGGACATCCTTAGTGCTGCTGAGGAGGCGGGAAAGGCTCCCGCCACCACCACTGTGCTGGCAGCAGTCAGCCTGGCTTATGGCTGAGCAGAGCTTCCCCTGTGGGAGCACACTGACCACCAGGGGGCAGCTCCTGCATTGAGCATTTGCCCCCTGGTGGTCAGTGTGAGTCATAGTGACCAGTCATTCCCAGTCCTTCTGCTGTTAGGGTCAATTTGCATATTATCCTTTTATTATATAGGATAGAGGCCTGGTGCATGGGTGGGGGCTGGCTGGTTTGCCCTGAAGGGTGTCCCAGATCAGGGTGGGGGTCCCCCGGGGGTGCCTGGCCAGCCTGGGTGAGGGGCTGAAGGCTGTTCACAGGCTGGCCACAGCCCCTTCAGGGTGGGGGTTCCCGCTGGGGTGCCTGGCCAGCCTGGGTGAGGGGTTGATTCATGTTTGCAGGCTGACCATAGCCCCTTCAGGGTGGGGATCCCCACTGGGGTGCCTGGCCAGCTTGGGTGAGGGGCCGATAGCTGTTTGCAGGCTGGCCACGACCCCCAGCCTTCCAAGCTCCCAGTGGAGGCTGGCTGGAAGCAGGTATCTGGGATTTATTTATCTTCTATAATTGAAACTTCGTTGCCTTCAGTGGAGGCCACAGCCAGCCAGGGCAGGTGGGAAGCTTGATTCCTCCATCGCCAGGGCAACCAAGCCTCCTGCTTGCTCCAGCTCCGTGGCTGCCAGACAACATCTTGGTTGGGTTAATTTGCATATAGTCGCTCTGATTGGCTGGTGGGTGTGGTTTGGGGCATAGCGGAGGTGCTGTCAATTTGCATGTTTCTCTTTTATTAGATTAGATTCCTGTCTAAAAGAGGCAAAAAATGACAGTAAAGTGACACAGGTTCAAATCCAGAATCTGCCAATAACTGAATAACTAGCTTTGTGACCTTTGACTTGTTTATTAAGCTCTCCAACACAAATTTCCTGATCTGCTAATAAAAAAGGTCCCTAAGGACTTCTCCAACTTAAAAAAAAAATGGTAGCAAATAACTTCTGGACAAAAAAGTGATAATTTGTGCCTTAGATATTGAGTTTCCAGATGTATTCTAACTTGAAATTTAAAGATATTTGATACTGTGTTTGCTTGTTATTTAGGAGTAAAAAATTGTTTTATATTCAGATATTTCAAATGCATCACAATTCAGTTGTACGATCAACCAATTTGAACTTGTCAAGGAGAATTTTTCTATTCTTTTTACCTTGCTTTGTCTCCCATGGTGAAATTAAAATGAATAGCATTGAAATCAATGATTTATGCTCAGAAATTATGATACAGTTTTTTCTCATCAGAATATTTTTCAATATATTTTCATTAGAAATTGTATGTGTAAATAAAGCTCAATTAAACTATGAAGCAGAATATTATGATTCTTAAATATTTTATTGTATAGTAAAACTCCTTTCTGCTAAATCTGTATTCTTGTGTTTTATATGTTTAACATGGTTGTTAGCCTTTTGTTTTCTGTCCCATATTTGGTAATTATAGCCAGAAGACCTAACCAGATATTGATTAAACCAATAAATCCTGTGAAAACATAGCAAAAGTAACCTCCCAGATGCTATCCCTTAACCTAAGCTGTAAAACTTCCTATATCACATAACATACAAAACATGGCTGAGCTTTATGATTTTTATTCTTGCACATATAAGTAGCAGCAGTTACTAAGACCAGCAAAAACGTACCATCTAGGAAATGTCACTTTTTAAAGTTTGGACATCATAAAATGTATCAGACTATTAAAAAGCATAGTCTACAGTATATTTACTAGAAATGGTTGCACAACGCTATAAATATACTGAAAACCATTGAATTGTGCACTTTAAATGAGTGGATTTAATAGCATGTGAATTATATCTCAGTAAAGCTGTTACCTAAAAAAGTCTACTACAATGGTTTGACTGATTGTGGTTCTAATGGAGATGGAGATAAGTGGATGACTTTGAAAAAATATTTCCAAAGTCTAATCAACAGGATATGCTGATGAATTTGATGTGGAATTTGAGAGAAAGGAAAATGAGCATGACTCAGGTTTTATTGTTTGCACGGTGGAGTAGATGTTTTTGTCACTCACTGTGATGCTAAACACTGAAGGAAGAGCAAGAATGGGTGAAGCAATCATGAGTTAACTCTCAGGCAAGTTGAATTTGAGATGCCCTTGAGATAACCAAGTGGAGATGTTGAGCTGCACACACGGAACTAGAGCTCAGACAAAAAATCTGGGTTAGGGATATAAATTTTTTAAATTTGTTTTTCAGTTACAGATGACATGCAATATTATATTAGTTTCAGGTGTACTGGATATACATCTTGCTATCTGCAGCGTAAAGGTGGTATTTTATGCCATGAAAATGGATTAAATGCTGCTGAGAGGTCGAATATAATGACTGAAAGGTACCCGTTAGATTTAATTACCTAATGGTCATTGGTGACCTTAGTGAGAGCTATTTTAGCAAAGTGACATGTGTGGAATTTTCAAGGACCATATATTCAAAAACACTATTTGTTTAGGGCTTGGGACTAGGAGAAGGAATCAGCCATGAATATCTAGGAAGAACATGTCACTGTGTAAAATGTTAATGAGTTATTGATATATATAATAATAAAAGCATAATATGCTAATTAGATGGGACGTCCTTCTGGACAAAGCCAGGGCTGCAGGTGCCAGAGGGAAACCAGTGCCAGCAGGCGGGGGAAGGAAGGCCTACTCTTGCACAAATTTCGTGCATCGGGCCTCTAGTATGTTTATAAAATTTTATATGCAGGCTTATAATATCAAAACATTGTATTTGTATGCCTTTATAGGTTTTATCATATTAGAAACACTGTACTAAAATAGCCCACATGCTACCTTGGGAGATCTTTATAGACCATTCACATGCTTCAGGAATACTCTGAGAAACACTATCTATGTATCAAAATAACTCTTTAAAAAAGAAAATAAATTTAGTTATTGAAGCCCAAGGGGGGAAAAGTATACCTTTTTTCTGGATGTCAGTCTTCAACCATAAAATTATAACTGTGGACTAAGTTATTATTTAGGTCCCTTCCAGTGATCCCATTTTATCAGCTTTGTCTACATTTATTCAACATATAAATAAGCACCTCTATAGTCTCAGTGTTTTCACAGAACATCTTCTACTTCCTGCCCTAACATAGACCTGGCTCTATACAAAGACAATGAGCCTCATTATGCAGCTCTCACCACCTAAACCTGTTTGATCTGCAAAGGCCCAAATTCTGGAGTAGAGAGGTTGGGATAGAATAGGGAACTAACTTTCCTGCCTCCCCATTTCCTTAGGAGAGCATTATTCCAGATCCATGAAAAGCCCTTCTGCCTATAATGTCCACACCATCTGGAAATATCATGTTTTACTCCTTCCTGGTATGACTATTTATTCCTCTTCTGGACCTTCCCTTTCATTCATTCAGGACTCTGGCATCTGGCTTACTGGCATCCTTTCTACCCCAGCTCTTGGCACCACTGGCTAGTTAGAAAAGCCATCCCACATCAGTCTAGGACCTAGACTCACATTCATTGTCTTACTCAGCTCTCATGGTCACATCCTGAATAGTGCCATCTTCTAGAAAAGCTTCACCTTAAAATCATAAATTTATATACTTCCTGACTAAGACCACTCTTTTTCCAGACTACACCTTCTCTCTGGTCAAGCTCCAAGTCTGGACTTCCATATCTCCCTGTTTGTGACTCTATCTTATTAGTTGCTAGGTCATATTGAAACTCCTTGCTAACATGTCTGTCCCCCATGAATATTTTGAAGGCAGGAACTGTTTTACCCACTCAGCAAAACCAGTGTCTGGCATATGGTAGCCACTCAAATATTAATGGATATTTCTGAGTGACTTTTATATTTAAAGCACTGTTCTTGGTATTTGAGGAACACACAAAACTGAGTGAAATGTGTTTTGCTTCCAGGAAATCTAAAGACTAGTAGAAAACATAAGACAAATATATTAAAAACTAAATTTCAATGTGGAAAGTGAGAGGATCCTCAAGAAGTATAAAAGCAAAATGCTATGGGATTGCTAAGCTAATGGAGGTGGGAAGAGAGAAACAGAAGAGAAATATTGTTTCTATGAGGAAATCAGAGAAAGTTTCATAGAGGATGTGACACCTAAGCTAGCCTGGAAGAATGGGTGGGGATTTTGATATGTGACAATAGAGGAAAAAGGAATTCTAGGAGTAGAGACCGAAATGTTACGAAAACATAGGATATATATGAGGAACAACTGATTTAATGGGAGCAAAGGGACCATAAAGGAAAATGTGAAAGCAACTGAGTTGATCTAATTTTAGGGCCACTTAACAACCAATTTTGATGTTATTTTGGCTGTGGGTACACGTAATTGCAATTCTTTGGTGTTTCTGATTTATCAATTACCTCTTAGCCATGTGCCTTTCTTCAAAAGAATATTTTCAAGGATTGAAAAAGTTTTGTTGTTTTTTTACAAAGGCTTTTTATTCAAGATGATAGTTATTTATTATTCCTACCCAAGCTTATCTTTTTTATCAACACAGTCATTGTTTTCTATGACAAAGTGATAAACAGTTTTGTTTGTTTTATAAAGGAAGGTAACGCTAAACAACAAAGATGAGAATCATTTTCAATTCTTTAAATTCTTTAGATGATATTTTATTTCCATGAACATATTTTCCTGTTATTGTAAATTTATACTAAGTAAATAATGATGGCATTGACTGGCATTCTTGATGTGCTTTTTGATCGTCTTTCTCAAAAAGCAACTGCCAAGAGAACTTCCTAAAAAACGTCACTTAACTACTAAGTAGCTTTTAGTGTTAAAAGCAATTAAGCAATCATTATTTAAGGAACACAATAAAAATTACCCACTTTCTCTGTTAAAGAACTTAAAATACACACACACACACACACACACACACACACACACACACACACAACAGAGTTCTTGAGATTGTAATTCTCAGGTCTTCATACTCAGAGTTGGTGGCTCTAGTCTTATTAAAAGGCCTCCTCAGGCCAGCAATTCACTTCAGAATTCTGGCTTTGATACTTACTACCAGTGTGACCTAGAGCAGGTTACTTAACCACACTGAGCTTCAGTTTCTACATGAGTAAAAAAGTATATAACAGCACACACTTCACAGAGCTGTTGTGAAAATTAAATCAGGCAATGCATGCAGCATGCTTATCAGCAAGTCTGGCAAATAAATCAGGCTCAATAATTGGTAAATGCATTATTATTGTAGAAAATTTCTTTTGTTAAATAAGTATATTCTATAGTATTAATTTGTACCTATGTGTAAAAACACTTCACTGTATGTAAAACTGAATTGCTCTATTAGGCTCCTATACATTTTCTGTCCCTTTTTGTTACTACACAACTAAACCACTGCCATATGTGGGATAGCACTGTTTGGGACAAACCCTAGTTATAAACAATTCTATATGTTTTTAAACCCAAACTGGATGGAACACATATTCTTCTGTTAAAGGTACATCAATGCTTTCTTTTCCTTTAAATCTCATGGAACAGGCACCTTCTCTCCCCTCATTTCAATTCAGTGTCAAAATGAAATGGCATTTACTAGTCTCTGATCTAATCCACATGCTAGACCTAAGCATACAGGCAAAGCTGCTGAACTCTTTGCAACCACTGTCCCAGTTCCCAGTGAGAGTATACAGTTCTCCCTCACTGTCTGAATAGGGAGCTATGTTAAAGCACTGATGAGGCATGAAAAATATAAATTATCAAGCTCCCCTTTGCTTCCCTTGCTTTTAAGAAAATACTACATATTTTCATAAACTAAATATATTATTGAATGAAGTAGTAGGGGTAGGTGGCTCACATTTCACTTCTATATTATTCATAGGACTTAGGAAACTATGGCAGTTCCCCTCTACTCACCCCAAATATACTCATTGAACCAACATTTGTCCAGTAAAAATAATTGTAGAAATTTGGAGTAGCTCTGTCTTACTGAAATGGGAGTAATCGCATAATATCTTGGGCTTTAGAAATTGACTTCAAGACAATTCAGCATTTATTGAGCATCTACTCTGTAAGGGCATTCTGTGATTTAAACTGAGGAAATATAAAGCTATGTAAAATATGATTGCTACCTTCAAGAAATATGACCAGTTGATTTCTATCCTGAGCAGGAATGTACTATCCGTCCCTCCCATTGGCTGACATGTGTTTGAGCCCTAAATTAGATTTGTGCCTTAAGAAATCCAATCATATTGCAGTATAAGCAGGGATTGTCAATGTGGAAACTCACCTTTAGAGCCAACATACAGTGATAAGAATAGGGGCTCTGGGATCAGGTGGACCTGGGTACAAATTCCAGTTATGCTACTTACTCACTATGTAGCCGTAAGCAAATGACTCAGCCTCTCTGGACCTATATTTTTTACATAAAATAGTAATAGCAATAATATAATTACTTGTTTCACAAGATTATTGTGAGGCCTAAATTAAATATTGAAATTAAGCACAATAAGTGCTTTAAAGTTTTATTATTATTATTATTATTATTATTATTATTATTATTATTATTTTTATTACTATTTTATTATTATTCCTAGACAGAAAGATTACTGCTTAAAAGCTCATTTCAGCAAAAGGAAAGACTTGTTTCTGAGACAAGACTATCAGTAGGAAGCCAGGAGAATCTTACCAATTGATCTGGAAGTTGCCGTACCTAACTATTACAGTTATGCTCAAAAAGCCCAAAGAGAAAGGCACTGCTTTCTTAATCCTGTAAATAGCAGTGCCTCCAAGATTTTGCCCCAGTAGAATTCACTCCAGCCATCACAACCCAAATGCAATAATGTAATATAGACTCCCACCAATTTTCTCTAGCATTACCCCTGAAATATCTAAAATATGAATTATGCTATCCATACATTTTATCTTCACTGCCTGCATTTCTAGCTTGGAACTTCATCACTTTGTCAACATCATCAAAATACCCTCCTCCTCCTCCTCCTCCTCCTCCTCCTCCTCCTCCTCCTCCTCCTTCTCCTCCTCCTTCTCCTCCTCCACACATACACACACACACACACACACACACACACACACACACACACACACAGAGTTTCTATCACTGTGCTGGGCACTTCATTCCCAAATGCCTGAGCCCTGTCTCCTGACTTAAGATAATTCCTGTCCAGTTATCAAACAATAGCTCAGAGTAGGTTAGTGTACTCTTGAAGCCAAAGAACAGTATAGAGGATGTCTGCAGGGCTCCAGAGAAGACAGACTGAGGGAATGTACTGAGGGAAATACTCCCTGACTCAAAGACCCTCCTACCCCCCACAACACTTCCCATTTCACTTGGAGTCAAATCCAGTATCTTCACCATGGCTTGCAAGGCTCTGTATGATCTGGCTCTTTCTTAGTTCTCCAACTTTATCTCCTACCACTCTACTTCAGTCATGATGGTCTCCATGATTTCTCTCCAACTGGCCAGGCATGCTGAACCTAGGAGTCCTTGGATTGGCCATTCTTTCTGTCTGGAAAATTTCTCCTGATCTTTGCATGGCTGATTCCTTATCTCTGCTCAGGTCTTAATTCAAGTCTTCAGAGAGGCCTTCCTTGACCCTCTATTTAACGGACCTGTCCCTTCCCCACTCCTGTCACTTTCTATCACATCACCCTCTTTTATTGTCTTCATAGCTCACTATTCTTGAGCCCAAATGACCTCTTCTCAAGTTGTCCTTCTTGCCTGTGTCTTTGCATGTGATCTTTATTCTCCCTGGAATGCTCCTCCCTTTCTCTTCATGTGGCTCTTTCTCAACCTTCAGATCTCAGCTTATGCAACTTCTTCAGAAATGACTTTCCTGATCACCCCCCCCACACACACACACACACACTTATTTTAGTCCCTCTTTGCAATCTGTTCATTTCCTTCATGACTCTTATGACCATCTTCATATATATATTTCTCCCTCACTGCCTGAATAGGGAGCTATGTTAAGGCACTGATGAGGCTGACAAATATAAATTATAAATTATCAAGCTCCCCTTGCCTCCCTTGCTTTTATGTTTGGTTTATGTTCATTTTCTTTCCCCCCTCACTCCAAATTGAATACTTCATGAGGTCAGAAATTTTTGTCTTCTATGTTCACCCCTGGGACTATTAGGGAAAGCTTCACTTAAAATGTGAAATTTGAGCAAAGACCTGAAGAAGAACCTAGCACTACTGGCACTAACACATTGAGGTCAAACACTTCTGTCTGACTTTCAAAGCCTTTCAATAACTGGACCCACCTAACCTAGCCTATCCTCTTTTTCACTCAACAGCCCCTCTGGGACATACTCTGAATTCTAATCAGAACTGTCTCAGACAATCCCACTTGGAAAGTCTTTCAAAGTTACTTACCACAATCTATACAACACTATGATATAGGTACTATCATTATACCCATTTTACAGATGAGGAAACTGAGGTTCAAAGAGGTTAAATAACTTGCCCATGGTTATTTGTTGCAGCAATAATGGACCCCAGATCAATTGGAATTCCAGATCCTGTGTTCTTACATACTACCTGATAGCAATAATGTAACAGAATACTCAGAATGGGAGAGACAAAAAAGGAGTAGAGGAGAGCAAAGAAGACCTTCAATTAACTCAAGCTTTTCTGACATCAAAGCTTGTGTTTATAACCTCTGTGTAGGGTATCATATGTTCAGGTTTGTCTGAGACAGTCCTGATTTACTTCTTTTTTCTCAGCCTAATCTTTCACTTGTAAATTGTTGTAATTTTAAAGGGGATTTGGTATTTTATACTTACAGTAAGTCTTGTCTTCCCAGAATTTATAGTGCTATTGTCCTCACTCTAGGAAATTAAGAACAATTAAAAAGGAAAAGAAAAAAAAATTGTGAGTGTGTCCTTGGCACACCATTTTCATTAT
This sequence comes from Myotis myotis, assembly GCF_014108235.1. Lineage (NCBI taxonomy): Eukaryota > Metazoa > Chordata > Mammalia > Chiroptera > Vespertilionidae > Myotis > Myotis myotis. The sequence continues at coordinate 25,671,908 of NW_023416346.1, forward strand.
GGGAATTACTGGTGTTTTCTATGTTACATTACCTGAAAACCATATTTGACAATGAGGACATGGGAAGAAATTCATCTGTCTAATCCAAATGATGTTTATTACTATACACTATGGGCAATAATTAGTTGAATACTATTAGAAGGTGCCAAATATAAGTCTAAATTTTGTCTCAGATAGTCCGATTATTGTTATAATCACTAATACTCACTGACAGCTTCATATATGTCAGATACTTTACATGCATCACTTCAAACCATCTTCAAAAACACTAATATTATTCCCATTTTAAAAGTGAGGGAACTGAGATTTAGAGATATTAAGTAATTTATACAAGGCCCTATAGTTGACAAGTGACAAGGTTGGAATTCAAACCCAGATAATCCTGATTACAAAGTTCATATGTTTAACCACAATGCTCTCCGACCCACTTCTTCATTGACTCATAACTCCATTTAATAGTCAAAATCTTTACAGAATATCCAATATTTACCCTAGAAAAGAAATATGAAGAAATGACTTTCCTAATATCCCACCCAAGCACCCCTTTATTGATATATTGAAATGTCTATGAACAAAAGAAATTCAATCCCAAATGATAGAAATGCAGCTAATATCAAATAAATAAACCCACATTAAAATGTTGGGTTTCACCTGAAACACTAAATCAAAGTGATATATGCACCCCTATATTCATTGCAACATTATTTACAACTAGAGGCCCAGTGCATGAAATTTGTGCACAGGGCGGGGGCGGGGGGTAGGGGCGTCCCTCAGCCTGGCCTGCACCCTCTCACAATCCAGGACTGCTGGATCCTAACTGCTCACCTGCCTGCCTGCCTGATTGTCCCTAACCACTCTGCCTGCCTGCCTGATCTCCCCTTACTGCCTCTGCCTTCCTGCCTGATCACCCCTAACCACTTGCCTGCTTGCCTGATTGCCCCTAACTGCTCGCCTGCCTGCCTGATTGCCCCTAACTGCCTCCGCCTTGCCCCCGCTGCTATGGCTTCATCCAGAAGGTTGTCCAGAAGGATGTCCGGAACGACATCTGGAAGGTTGTTCAGCTGTCTGGTCTAATTAGCATATTATACTTTTATTATTATAGATACCCAAGATATGGAAGCAACCCAAGTGCTCATTAAAAGACGAATGGATAAAAAAGTTGTCATACATTTCCACAATGCAATATTACTCAGCCATAAAAAGGATGGAAATTTACCATTTGTGACTATATATGAATCTGGAGTACATTATGCTAAGTGAAATAAATCAGACAGAAATATAAGATTTCACTTATGTATCAAATCTAAAGAACAAACTAAATGAGCAAACAAAACAGAAATGAACTCATAGATGCAGAGAACAAACTGATGGTTGCCATAGAAGAGGGTGGTCTGGGGAATGGGGGAAATGGTGAAGGGATTAAGAAGTACAAATTGGTAGTTACAAAATAGTCATGAGGATATAAAGTTCAGCATAGTGAATGTAGTCAATAATATTGTAGTAACTATGAATAGTGCCAGGTGGGCACTCTAACTATTGGGGTTCATCACTTCGTAAATTATATAATTGTCTAATTAATTATCTGTACACCTTAAACTAATATAAAATAGGATTGAATGTCAACTGTAATTGAAAAAATAAAAATAAATAGAATGTTGGGTTTTAAATTCTCTATTTGTCTGTGTGATGGTATGGTATCCCCCACCCAGGGCAATAAATGGCAGGGAGCCCAAATAGAGCTGTCCAGCAAGATTGCAGTTGGAGAGTGAGTGCTGTATGATATGGAGCAAATTCCAACCATACTCCATTCCTGAAAACAGTTACTGTATTCAATTCCACCCACATTCTTTGAACACTTGCCATGTGCTCACAACACTGGGCCAAGCACTGAGGATGGGGTGGGGTGCAAAAAAGAACAAAACTTTGGACCTAACCGGTTTGTCTCAGTGGATAGAGCATCAGCCTACAGACTGAAAGGTCCCAGGTTCGATTCCGGTCAAGGGCTTGTACCTTGGTTGTGGGCACATCCCCAGTAGGAGGTGTGCAGGAGGCAGCTGATTGATGTTTCTCTCTCATCAATGTTTCTAACTCTCTATCTCTCCCCTTTCCTCTCTGTAAAAAATCAATAAAATATATTTTTAAAATTTTAAAAAAAGAACAAAACTTTGTCCCTCCTCTGAACTCTCTTAACACTTTTGCTGTACGTCTCTTATGACTCCTTCACTTACTTTCTGTCTGGTGTTCTACACAGAGTCAGTGTAGCATAGTAGCAAGCACTGAGCTTGGCAATCAGACTTTGCCTTAAATCCTAGCTCCTCCATTTAAGCAGTTGGTTTGAATAAGTCACTTAATCTCCTTTGACCTCAGTTTCCTCTCCTGGAAAATGGGATTTAAAATAATCTATCTCACAGAACAGTTAGAAAGAATCAATTGAAAAGATGTAAAATGTTTGGCAAAGGACCTGGCACATAGTAGGTATTCAATAAGAAGTACCCTTGTTATTCCTATTAACATGCCTTACATCCTGTGCTAGAGGGTGAGCTCTTTGTAGGCATTGTCCAAATATATTTTATCTTGGTGTCCCCAGAATATTGAGCACATGGCCTTGCACATAAGAAACTCTCAAATAAAAAGCTGTACAGAGATCAAGGAATGAACAAATTATTATAGCTTAAGTACGGTAATTTGTGATAAAAGTAAATACAAATAAAATGCTTTAAGGATTCAAAGAAGGAGAGAACACATTTGTTGATGGCAAGAGAGAAAAAGAAAGTCAGGAAAAGCTTTAAAGAAGAGAGAGACATAGATAAGAAGAAATTACGTGAAAAAAACATTCCTGCCTAAGTAGCTTTGAACCCACATCTATCTGGCTTCAATGGCCCAGATTTCCAATCTTATACTAGACCATAACTGGCATTATAGTTCCTAGTAAGCAGAAAATTGTGGTGTAAAAAAAAGTCAAGAGACCCAAGTCCTAGGCAGCCTAAGATTCCTTGTGTCATTTTGGGTCTCACATCTCATCTCTCTAAGCCTTAGGTTCCCCATCTATGAAATTGGGACTTAAAAAAAGTTACCTATCTCACATAGTTCTTGAAAGGCATGTGCTCATATAATCTTCAAATTTGGCAAAACAAGCCCAACATATAGATATGTACTGAGCTGGCCAGGCATCCCAGTTGCCTAAAACATTAGATTTCCCATAAAGCTTTGAATGTCACTTTTTAGTCTTAGTTTTAATAAGTGCTATAAGACCTGTGACATTCCAACTCTTTGGCATGATTGGAACTTCATACAGCATATAAAAGTTTTGGTAAAATGTGCTGCTAGATAATTTTATAAGATTTTAGGATCACTAAGAAACTTTGGGAAACATGGCCTCCAAAGGAAAATAAAATGAGCTGAAAGCTGGCTAAAATCTTGATTCAGTGTGCTGGTACCAAAAGTCCTGAAGGAAAAAATAAGAGTGTTGCCATTGTGAAGTAAACAAGGAGGCAGGACTAGAAAGCGATGACACAGGGCCACCAATGGGAAGATTCACCTTACATTACTATATCCAACATTTTTGGTTTAAAGGCAAATAAAGCTGGAGACTATATCAGACAAAAAGAGGAGAACTTCCAAAACCATGATGATATATTAAATTCCATTCCAGGCTCAATAAACTATGACTTATAAGGCTTGTAAAATCTTTACAGGGCTCCTGACAGCTCCACATGTGCTGATGGCCAAAGAATGGAACCTTTTGCAAAACATCTGTTAAATCATGCATCTTGGCTAGAATTTCTCTGTCTGCCCATGATGACAAAATACAGAGGGAGTGGAGTGCATTGAAGTTTGAGGGAGTGGATGTGGGTGTTTTGCACAATATAGGGGCTACTTATTTAAAGTGGCATTTCGTCATAGCTTCCATCTGAAAGATGCATTTCTAACCATATTGGATAAAAGCTGCTCTCTCCTAATTTTAACCATGCCTGAACAACATGACTTTGTTCGTCACATATTGAATTACATTAAGGGTCTACTAGAAGATGCAAAGCTTCTGGTAACTTGTGACAAACATGAGCTTGAATAGATTACGCTCAGTAAGCTAGAAGAGTTTCCTAATAATTTTAACTGGAGTTCATGTACAGATGGCAGAAAATGGACTTTCATGCACAAGCAAATTGTTTTCCATTGTCCAGGAAATTTGCAAATCAGAGTGATTGGAACTTTTTCATATCATGCTGAGTTTTACTTAGGAACTCAAGTGTCTGTGGAGTGAGAACATGGAGAAACAGGCTGATTTTAAAAAGGGCTTTCTTCTTTTACCTTTTCAGTGCTATGTTTTGGATTTTTTAGGTTTTTAATAGTATATTGCTTGGATGATTAGAATCTGAGTAAGGAAACCAAAGGAATTGGAATGGTGCTTTTCCTCCTCTCAGCTTTTACTAAATGCTTCTCTAGCTGACCTCCAAGGACTATACAGTGTGGGAGAAGAAACACTACCAAACAAGTAACGATGGTGCCATCTTCCCAAATCCCACTGAATTTGGTCAGTTGCTTACTTTCTGAGGCTGGAGAAAATGTTTTGTTTTTTTTTCTATGTCTGATTATTTCTACACAAGAGAGCTCTCACTGATCTCTACCCCTTGTGGGTGCATCTAAATGGGAAACAACCAAATCCTAACATTCACTGGCCATTTATTGAACACTGCCATGTACCAGATACCATGTTTGGCATGAGCACAGTTGTATAGCAGTAAAGAAAATACGTGGGGTGTCTATCCTCATAGATTTCAGTAAAACAAATAAGGAAGCAGCAAGATGAGTGCAAGACAGAGGGATAACTGTTGTGGCAGGGAGAACAAATGTGAAGCAAACATGGTCTGTGCTCATAGGGATCTCAGAGCCTAATGAGAGAGACACAATAGCAAATAATCATTTACAACACAGAATGATAGTCTATGGAAGAAGGGAGATTGGGGACTGTGGGTGCACAAAAGAGAGAAGAAGTCATTCCTTTGCCTGGGGAAGATAAAAAGGGGCTTCACATAGGAAGTGTCATTAAACCAGGTCTGGAAGGATGAAATGAAATGGCTGAGGAATCAGCTTGTCTAGGACTCCAGTGCACTAGCAGTCACAATTTTCCACCTTCAAGTGACTATTGCCTTTGAATCAAGACTGATGTTAAGTTTCACACAGTGAGCAGTAAAGAGTTAAACCTCATTTCTGCCAGTCCTTTTAAGGTTCTTGAAATCCCAAGGGAGGAAAAACTCTAATCCTGCCTGGTAGTAGTAGGAATGCTTTAAAGGGAGGAAATTAGGAAACATCAAAGACAGGGTGTGTTTCTGGGTGATTGCAAAGAGCCGTGGGTTTGAGTCCTGGCTCCACCACTAACTAACTAACTAAGTAACTAATTCTTTGTTCTTCAAGAAAATTTTCACTTTTCTATCAGACTTGGTTTCTTTATCTGTAAAATGGTAATAATCATGTCCGCTTCTTAGTATGGTTATGAGGATCAAGTATAGTGATGAAGAGAAGTTGGCTTTGTGAAATACAAAGCCTGGTACAAATGTCAGCTATTGTTTCCTGGAGGGGAGTGATAGCTCGAGGTTGGGGGAGCAATTGGGATTTATTCTTGGTGTTCTCTGCCAGGAAGCCAGTCTTTTCCCAATGAAACAAGAGTCTTCCTGAGAGAGCTGCACAGCCCTTCTCACCATTCACACAGCAATTTGGAGGGAAAACAGTGACTTGTTTGGCCAGGCAGCCTGTGTGGGTGTTTTCATGGTCTGCAGTGAGGCCTGTTGTTGTGATCGAAGGGAGAGGAAGAAAATACAAAGAAATCCATGAAGCATGGCAAAGTCAGAGGTTATGGTTAGAGCAACTCAGAAGAAAAAGGAGTACTTGTATGGGAGAACTGCAACAGACAGTAACTGAATAGGTAATCAAGGGAGTGTATATATGGGAGGAAGCAAAGTCCTTCCAGAGATAGAAGTAGCAGAACCTAGTGGTTAAGAGCACAGACTTTAGAGCAAGAAACCCTGGACCTCAAGTCCCATCATACAATCTTAGATAAAGTGGGAAATTATATTACTATTTTACTAATTTATAATGATTCATTTCCTTCCTGAATGTGAGTTTTCTAAGGCAGAGCATATTTTCATACCCTACTGACTTTGGACCTGGCCATGTATCCTGCTTTGACAAATGGTATATGAATAGACACAACATAAGCAAAAGTAATCTTTAAATGAGCTTGTGTGATTTGGCTTTGCCCCTTTTGTTTCTGCCCATAAGAAGAGCATGCCATACATTATGGCTGCTCTTTCAGCCTAGGTTCCAGAATGAGAAATGCAGGGCCAAGCACTGCCAAGCTGGTAGAGCCCAGAAATACTATCTTTGACCTGCAACCCTCACATAATGTGAACAAGAAATAAATGTGTTCAAATCAAGAATCCACAAACCTACCTGTTTTTGTATAGTCTGTGAGTTAAGAATGTATTTCATATTTAGATGGTTACAAGCACATGAAAATAATAGTGTTTCATGACAAATAAAAGTTACATGAAATTCAAATTTCTGTGTCCATCAACAAAATTATTGGAACACAGCCATGGTTATCTATTTACACAGTTTATCTGGCTACCTTTGTGCTACATTGGCAGAGTTGAGTAGTTGTGACAGAGACCATATGGCCCACAAAGTATTAAATATTTACTTTCAGGTTCTTTATAGAAAATGTTTGCCAAATTCTTGTTTGAGCTCCAAGATACTGGGCTTATTTGTTTGTAACCTAAGCAAAACATGACTAATACAGTAAAGTATTTCAGTTCACCAATCCTCAGTTTTCTCATCTGCTAAATAGGATGGAAAAATAAGACCTCATTCATTGTTTTGTTTTTCTTCATATCATTTTATTTTTTTCTATCACTATTTATCCCCCCTATAACCTCTTTCAACTCTCCTTGCCCCCTCCTCTCTGTAATAATCACATTATATACATGTTTATGAGTTCTTTCTGTCTTTTTTGCTCAATCCATCCACCTCCCTAAAACTCTCCCAATGAAACAAGCTATCTGTCTGCTCTCTATGTATGAGTTTGTCTCTATTTTGCTTGTTGGTTCAGTTTTTTCATTAAATTCCACATATGGGTTTTTAAAGTATTAAGTCATATATAGTACATCTAAAGAATGCAAACTGGCACATAGCAAGTATTCACAATTATTATTAAAGGGCCAGAGGATTCTTGCAGCAGACACAAGAATGAAGAAGGTCAAAGGAAGGTAAAACTAAAGATAAGGATGAGACAAAATGCAACAGGACTACTTGTGGTTAGATGATGCCCTGGATAAAGTAGTCACACAAAAGTAGCTCAAGTGCACATGGTTATAATAAGTTGTAGAGTTGATAATTACTGCTTGGTAAATCTGCTTCAAAGTAATCTACAAAGTGTACATTATTGAGCAAATATCTTCTGTACAAGCCACAGCTTAAGAATCCCCAGTGGGGCATCATTAATATTTACAAATGTCATCACTAGCCATCCTTTTGATATTTGGGTTGGTGCCCAGATAGTAACCCACCTGGGCCCCTCTACTTAGTAACTAAAAATTGTTGAGGAGTCAGGAGAATAATATCCTGAAAAAAAAACAGTCACATTGAGCCATATTCCACTTTGACTTGGAGTTGGTTGAGGTACCTGAATCCCAGTACCTAGCAAATTGCATATAACTTGTTTCAATAGTTTTCTTCCTTGACTCCCATACCCATTTATATACTACTATTAATACAGATTCATCAATATAAATCATTTGTGCAATATGCTTATTCTGTTGCAGTCTTCATTCCCTGGACACTGAAATAAGAAAGTAGCAAAAAGTAAGATTAAAATGGTGATTAAAAGGGGGCTTCAGATGGCATTCCAGAGCTCCTTTGAATGTTCAGAAAAGAAAATAAATTAAAAGCCTTCAGAAAAGAACAAAAATGCTGGCCCCTTCTGCTCTGCTCCTTCTGGAGCTCTGGGAGGCCTTCCTAAATTTAAATTAATTCTCTTTCTCTCCAAAAGCAGATTCAGTGGCAAGGCTATATGGCAGATCCACCTGATTCAACTCCACATTTTCCCCCTGTGTAATCTACACTAGGCAGAATATTGAAAAGTATTCCCAAAGTAGTTAGAGTTGGAATTAATTACTTACTTCATTTAACTTCTACGGTTCTAAAACTGAAGTGTTTCATCGGTGATCTTTCAAAGGATAGATGATGTGGAAATATTTTAGTCATTGACCAAATATTTTTTTCTCCCTTTCCAGATGTAAAATCCATTAGTTGCTAAGGCTGCCTCTGTGTTGCAGTAAAATGGGAACCAGAATGCTTTTCTCAGAAATATTAGATACTCCAAAAGTTTCTATGGAAGCTCACCATTCAGAGCATCTGTAACATAGGCTAGAAACTCAAAGGTACCTCTCCCTTGACACTTGCTATGAGGACTTTTTTAGGCTCCTCTGAATCTGCTAAATCATCTTGACAGCATGCTGCAACGTTTTCAAAAACACATGCACCATTTTGCCATGGAGACAACCTTTTTATTTTATACAAGAGTCCTTACAAGCCAAAAAGCTTCCAAGTAATTTGAGATCAAAGAGAAACACATTTCAGAAATGTCCCAGAGGAGCACCTTTGCTGACACCCCAAGACTGGCTCCCCTAGAGTGAGCAGGCAGTAGTACCGATTCTGTTGGTTGCACACCTCCATCTCTTCTCAGAAGCTTCATCATACTTTCTAACCCAGGCTTCCTGTCCCTCTATTTCCTTTTCTGTCAGCATCAGTTTTGGTAGAACCTCCAAGACTTTCCTATTTTTCTCTATTAATAAATCATGCAAAAATCTGCCATCATTTTTTACTTTTCCTGTCACTTAATCTGAGCTCATTTGTTCTTCTCCATCAGCATTTTTCCTCAATTTCCCTAGTGTTCAGGCATGGAAGAGTTCACATTCTCATCAGTAATGTGTCCAGAGCACTCAGTGGCTCCCTCATAGGCACTTCTCTCTCTCACTGCTTCGGCAGACAACCAGAGCTCACCTTAGTCCCCTATATTGTCATCTTCTATTAACTTATCTGTGTTCCACTGGACTAGGAGCCCCTTAAGAGAGACCACATCTTATTCCTCTCTGTATCTCAAACCATCAGATTACCTGGCACTTGGCAAATGCTTAATATATATTTGTGGAATAAAGGAATGAGTGGATGAACCAATCAGACAAAAACTTCATTTATTTTATTTTTAAATTTATCTTTATTGTTTAAAGTATTACAGATGTCCCCTTTTTTCCCATTGAGCTCTTCCACCCACACCCACCCCTCCAAGGCCTTCACCACACTATTGTCTGTGTCCATGAGCTATGTATTTATGCATATAAATTTCCCCGTTAATCTCTCCTCACCTTCACCGCCACTTTACTTCTGACATTCATCAATCTGTTTTATGCTTCTATGTCTAAGGATCTATTTTGTTCATCAGTTTATTTTGTTTATTAGGTTCCACATATGAGTGAGATCATGTGATACTTATATTTCTCTTACTGGCTTATTTCTCTTAGTATTCTCCAGGAACCTCCATGCTGTCTCAAAGGAGATCCTTCTTTTTTTACAGCTGCATAGTATTCCATGGTATAAGTGTACCACAATTTTTTTTATCCACTCATCTACTGATGAGCATTTGGGCTGTTTCTAGATCTTAGCTATTATAAATTGTGCTGCTATGAACATAGGGGTTCATTTATTCTCTCTGATTGGTGTTTCAGGTTTCATAGGATAGATCCCTAGAAGTGGGATCACTGGGTCAAATGGCAATTTCATTTTTTAAATTTTGAGGAAACTCCATACTGTTTTCCACAGTGGCTGCATCAGTCTTCATTCCCACCAGCAGTGCACAAGGGTTCCCTTTCTCTATATCCTCACCAGCACTTGTCATTTTCTGGTTTGTTGATGGTAGCCATTCTGACAGGTGTGAAGTGATACCTCATTGTCATTTTAAAAGGAAGACAAACAATAACATTTAAAAATGGACAAAGGACCTAAATAGACACTTCTCTAAAGTGGACATATAGAAAGTCGAGAAACATATGAGAAAATGCTCAAAGTCAATAATCATCAGAGAATTCATTTATTTTAAAAGTATTATGAAATTTCATCTATCCAGAACCTATGACAGAAGTGAATGACTGTTTTTTGCAGGGATTTGTAAGCTCTTCCAGGGATCCTAGGGTCTTTTTGTTAAATTCCTGCTTCTCTGTGATGATTTTAGCAAGGAGGGTTGTCAAGCAGTGAACCAATAGGGTTATCTTATATAATAAAACCTTAATATGCAAATTGACCCAACAGTGGAATGACCGGTCACTATGACATGTGCTGATCACCAGGGTGCAGACACTCAAAGCAGGAGCTATCCTCTGGTGTTCAGTGCACTCCCACAGGGGGAGCACCGCTCAGCCAGAAGCTGGTCTCATGGTTGGTGAGTGCAGTGATGGTGGCAGGAGCCTCTCCTGACTCCGCAGCAGTGCTAAGGACCCCTCAGGGGATGTGGGCCTAAGCCGGCAGTCAGAAATCCCCCCAGAGGTCCTGGACTATGAGAGGTTGCAAGCTGGGCTGATGGACTGCCCCTCAGTGCATGAATGTTGTGCACCGGGCTTCTAGTTCAGTGATGGCGAACCTTTTGAGCTCAGCGTGTCAGCATTTTGAAAAACCTAACTTAACTCTGGTGCCGTGTCACATATAGAATTTTTTTTATATTTGTAACCATAGTAAAAGATTTATATTTTTGATATTTATTTTATATATTTAAATGCCATTTAACAAAGAAAAATTAACCAAAAAAATGAGTTCGTGTGTCACCTCTGACACACGTGTCATAGGTTCCCCATCACGTGTCATAGGTTCCCCATCACTGCTCTAGTATTTTATTAACTGAACAACTGCAATTCACTAAAGTAGAATTTTACTAATGTAGTCAATTCAAAATATAAATTATTCAGTGGGTCATCTACAGAAAGATTAAAACTCTATGATGGCTTTCTGTTTTCTCTCCCAACTTTTCACCCATCTCCAACTCAACACACACAGAGACACATACACACATACACACCACACACACCTTACTTGTTTTCTCTTCATTGGGATGACCTCAAGCTACACAAACCATTTTATCACTAACCTAAGAAAAGATAACTGGATGTCAAATCTGTTTCCCAAAACTTATATAATACAATAAAATATTGGACTCAGGACTGTTTTACTTATATATAAGGTGATAAAAACAAAATAAGTGTGTCAGGCACTTTGGGAGTTGGTTTAAATTCCTGAAAGAGTAAGTTACTGTTCTGTAAATTACTATTGCAATACACTAAACAGAGCCCTGGTAGCCCTAATGAAGAAATGTTTCTCTGAGTATGCCAGTTTATTAAAAGGAATAACTTTCCGAGATTGACAACAATTAACATGCAATTACTTCACCAGGTAATGAATATTTCATACTGTATTAATTCCATTGTTTAGTTGGCCAAATGCTATCATGAAGTTGTTGAAAAGAAAGAAACTTACCATTATTTTTAACAGTCAATAATTTAAATTAATAACTTGGGCTTGACTACATATACAAATGTAATAGTGAAAGCAAAATAAATATTGGTGCAGCAGATGTGGTTCAGTATTTGAGAAAGAACATTGAGCCCGGCCAGTGTTGCTCAGTGGTTGAACATTGACCTATGAACCAGGAGGTCAAGATTCGCTTCCCAGTCAGGGCACATATCCAGGTTGCCAGCTTGATCCCCAGTGGGGGAGTGCAGGAGGCAACCAATTGATGATTGTTTCTTGTCATTGATGTTTCTATCTCTCTCTCCCTTTCCCTCTCCCTTCCTCTCTGAAATCAATAAAAATATTTTTAAAAGAAAATTTATTTAAAAGGATGAGATAGCTTGAAATTAATCAGAGTAGATAAAAATATGGACTACTTCCAGATTCAAATTAATGGTTTGAACACATCCCTTGATCAATCAGGACATTGTTTACATGTAGTAATCTTAAAAGGAATCATCTCTCTCAGGGAGTATCTTACTTATCTGTTAAATCCCAGCTTAGATGCTGACTTTATGAAGCCATCCTGAATCTCCCAACAGGACCATCTAGGAAGTGAGAACAGAGTGGACAAATGCCCAACTAAGGAAAATGTTTGGTTTATCTAGGAACTCAGAGGAAGTCCCGATTTACTGGAAAATGGGAAGCATGGGTGAGAGCAAGAGTAAATGGGACTGGCATAGTGATGGAAGCATTCCTTATTCTAGACATATTAGGAAGTAATTGAAAAAATACACTGGATTTATAGATGGGGTGGAATGAAGTGGGCAATAAGGTCTTATTTGCTTTCTGAAAAGATCATTCCTACTGCAATTTAGAGTACAGATAAGAGGGAATAAGTGTAGAAACAAGACCTGTTAGTTAGATTATTAAGGTGTCCAGGTGAGAGATAATGGTAGCTTAGACTAGTGTTGTAGATGTGGAGGTGGTAAAAAGTAAACAGGTTTACTACATTTTAGAGGTAAAAATATTCAGGACTTGTTGATGAACAGGATGTAAGGGGTAATGTTTGAAAAAGAAGTATGAAGCATCTCTTCCTATGTAAAGGCTTTAGAACTGGTCATGACACAGCGATAGGGAACCCTGGAGACTCCAAATAGCACTTTAGGCTACCTTTGAATTCAGAGATGTTTGTAGAGTAAGGGGTTATCAAATCTGTGCTAAAGCACCTAGGATGAATTTCAGGCCAACTAGCTTAGCTCACATTTCTTAGTCAATGTTCAACCAGTGAATTCATTAAGAATTATTGACTGAAAGTCTACTGTGTAGCCAGCACTGCCCATGATCAATGTGGGGGCAAAATATAGCCTTGAAAAAGTAAACTAAGAGCTTTGCACAGTGGCTGTATCATAGCCAATGAGGTTTATCCAAGGGGCAATTATTACTACACCAAGAAGGAGAAGGAGAAGGAGGAGGAGGAGGAGGAGGAGGAGGAGGAGGAGGAGGAGGAGGAGGAGGAGGAGGAGAAGGAGAAGGAGAAGGAGAAGGAGAAGGAGAAGGAGAAGGAGAAGGAGAAGGAGAAGGAGAAGGAGAAGGAGAAGGAGAAGGAGAAGGAGAAGGAGAAGGAGAAGGAGAAGGAGAAGGAGAAGGAGAAGGAGAAGGAGAAGGAGAAGGAGAAGGAGAAGGAGAAGGAAAGGAAACCAGGGATTTTCTAGTGGCCATTTACTAACTAGCATTTCTATTGGCAGTATATAACTTGAAAGAACAACACAGTTAAAAGTGATATTCTGGATCAAATAACAGTTCTTGATGAGAAAATATGTTTTAAAAATAATATATAAATTAGACAAATCATTCAGTAGATGCAAAATTAAAATTGGATGTGGGTTTTAACATCAGGAATTAGGAAAAATGTCTAAATAACATAGCATGTAAAATAGGCAAGGTTTAAAGCACTAAACTAAGAGTCAGTACAGCACCAATTCTGTCACAGATTCACTTTCTGACCTTAGGCAAAAGTCCCTGTGTTTTCAGGGTCAGAGTTTATGTATTTTCAAAATGAGGGGCTTGGATTAAATGATCTCTATGATTGGTTTGACTTCAACACTCTGTGAGTCTAGATCAGAAAAAGATGAACTGGGAATCTCAAGGTTAGGAATGGAATTAGGTTACTACTAGTATAACAAGTTTCTCTTAAGAAGACATATATTCAACATAAAATGTTTTCTTAAAATTATATTGTCAAGGTACAAAAGAGTTAGAAACATAAAAATTAAAAGTTGTAGAGTCACCCTGGCCAGGTGGCTCGGTTGGAACATTGTCCAGCACACTGAAAGATCATGGGTATGTGTCAGGGCACATACCCCGGTTGCAGGGTTTGATTCCCCCACACAAACACACACAAAAAATCAATAAAAAACATATCATCAGGTGAAGATTTAAGAAGACAAAACAAAACAAAAAGTTGTAGAGTCAACATATCCAGAAAAAAATAAATTTATAGTATAAAAGAATAAGAATAGTTCAGTGTTTCTATAGCATAACCAGGAAAGTGATCTGTCCTAGATAGAATTTTAGTTGTTTAGGTAGAAATGTACTAAGAGTGAAGAATTTGGAGTATTTAGGATCCCAGAGTTTGATGGAAACATTCTAGAAACCCGATTTTCATTTTCCTTTGTTGTAATTCCCTGCTCAAGAAGCTTCTGAGTGGTGGATTACATTACCAAGCAGGGTGCTTATCACATAACTGGTCCCATTTCTCAGTCTAGGGGCCACTCTTAAACTAATTAACCAACTTTCTAGTATACATTTAGTCTTTTGTGAGTTTTTCTTAAATATATTTTTATTGATTTCAGAGAGGAAAGGAGAGAGAGAGAAAAAAAATCATTGATGAGAGAGAATCATTGATCATCTGCCTCTTGCATGCCCCCTACTGGGGATCAAGTCCGCAACCCAAGCATGTGCCCTTGACTGGAATGGAACCCAGGGTCCTTCAATCCGCAGGCCAAAGCTCTGTCCACTGAGTCAAACCAGCTAGGGCATAAGTTTTTTTTTTAAGAATGCATTCATTCACCAGAACCAGAATGCCCCTTCATAAAAAGGATAAAATGTGTCTGTGCCCACAAGATTGAAAACCAGCCCCTGGAGCAGAAGTAGTCTCAAAAGTATAGGAACCATAAAGCTCCAAACGGAAGTAAATATACCACAGGTGGCAGAGTTATGTTATATTTGGGTTGGTATAAAGCATGTTATGGTGGTGACACACTTTTTGCTTCTCCAGTTTTTGAGGTGCTCATGAATGAACAGCATTTTCTTTCCCCCTCCCCCCACACTCCAGTCTATACATTCCGATGGCACTGAATTTCCATAACCTTTCATATTATGAGAAAAACACACTATATAATAGTAAAAATCAACAAAAAATTTTATCCTTAAAATGGAAAAAGCACTTGGCAGGCATCATTAATTCATCCTCACCACATTCCTATGAAGTAAGTGTCATCCTCACTTTCTAGGTGATAAACCTGAACTTGTCCTACAGAAGTAGGAAAGTCTTCATGCATGCAATTGATCTCAAAATATCCTTATTTATTATGTAAATTTTATACTTCTTATTAGGAAGCAGCTAAATTCTCAGAAGTCTTTTCATGTTTACAAGTAGTTTACATGTTATAAGTTTATCAAATATCCAGACTGATTGTTAAACAATGCAAATAGGAGGAGCCCTTTGTTGTCTAGCCTCTATAATTTAAAATTCTAAAATATTTGGAGAACAACATTGGAAGTATACTACCCTATCAGTAAATTGATTGTGAAGATACTATTAGAAAAATAATTCTAGAATATAGCTGCAGCATGTTTTTATGTGAGCAGTTTCAAAATTGTGTGTTAACACAATGTGTTTTTTTTATTATCAGCAGTCAAAGGATTTGGTTCAGTTACAGCAAAAAGTGACAAAATGAAAACCAATTAAGTAACATGGGGGAGGGGTTGTCTGGAAACATCTTGTTTAAACTGTGTGGTAAACATGTGGTTTCTAATTCTTTTGGTCATTCTGTTTCCTCTATAAGGATGAGAAGCCCTTGTCCCCCAGTTCCCTGGGCCCGAACACGATCTTTGTTCCATTTCTGGAGTCAGCTGGAGCCTGGATTCTTTTACAGAAAGAAGAAAATAAAGACAAAGAAATAAAAAAAAAATTTGGATTTGGTTTGCCTTGCCTTTTTAAAATTTGAATGCAGAAAAGTACACACAAAGGAAAATAAACTATCTGATAATTTGATGTCTGAACTCTGAGACCAAGAGTTTTAAATTGGGTAAGCTGACCTAAAAGTATATGTACTAATGAAAGGTGGCCAATTCCAGAAAAAGCCAAACCAGAAGTTGAGCCCTTGAGAGTAATAAAACTGGGAAAAGACCAAAAATACTTACCCTATAAAGAAATTTAAACACAAAAGTATAATCTCTCTCCAAACAGATTGATCAACTATCTTGAATAGTGTTAATGCCCTTTATGATGTTTCAGTTTTTCAATTGTCGCACTTTTCCTCAGTTCATTTTAAAGTAAACGTTCAAAGTCTACACATTCTGTTGCTGTCAGACATACTTTTCACACCTTGAAGGAAAGGAATTCAAAATTGGTTTTGAAGTGTCTTGCAGACTGAGACTTTTTTTAAACCACTTTAGTCTGTTCTTTTTAACAATTAGCTACTTATTTAGGAGTGTGTGGGGGAAAAAGAACAGTACCCCCCACAGAAAATAAAATTGTACTTCCACTTTTGAGGCCTTTAAGCTACATTGGACTCTACTTCAATAAGCATGTCAAAATGCCTATTTGAAAGAATAGATTTTTCTGTGCCCCAAGCCAAAACCATAAAAAATTACAAAAAAATACAATTTATCCATCTTTAAGGACTGTTCTAAACCCCCTGGAAAAGAAGGCTGCTGCTACTTTAGTAATTAAATAAACTCTAGGTTGGAAATATATAATATATAGATAGATGTAATGTTATCAAACATTGAGTTGTTGTTGTTTTTTAGAAAAACTAATTCCTAATCAACCCATTGGCTAGTCTATTTGCAGAACTTCTCAATGATTTCATATAAATAATCAATTTCATCAAAATGTGTTTATATAATAAAATAAAGGGAACGAGGCAGAATAGCTTCAGATTTAGGCATTAGCTTCAGTAGTTCAGTAGATTGTGGTCAGGTATAGAACCCTGGAAGTTGTCAAGGAAACAGAATGGCTTTGTGTATCTGGTAGGCTTCTTTTCTGCCTCTGCCTTCACACTTCTTCATTTACACTAACTGAAGTAATAATGTCTGTGCCTTATGAAGGTTTCAAATCATGTGACACACTTGTTTGGAAATATACAAAAGAAATAATAGATTCCCAAATACCAAGACAAACTAGGGGAAGCCTAATTGAAAATACACACTTTATTCTGAAATGTTTTTCAGATATTCCATTTTCCTTAAACCAAGAGTCTCTGGAATTTAATCCTTAAAAGAAAAACTATTAAGTTAATGATTGTAAAACTTTCAAATATTAGTCTTTAATTCTCTCAATACCTACTCTTACAAAAAAACATAAAATATAATCCTTCTCTTTAGTTATCATAAAGTTACATATTTAATTAAAAACTTACTAATGGTACTTTAACTCATGAATGGATAAAACAAACTGTGGTAGCATGACCATATCCATAAAAGAGAATACTGCTCAGCAATAAGAAATAAAACAATATAGATGAAACTCATTCAAATATTATGTTAAGTGAAATGAGCTAGACCTAAATGGCCACAGATTTTAAAATTACATTTATATGTAATTGTAGAAAGGGTAAAGCTATAGGGTAGAAAACAGATCAGTGGTTGCCACAGGTTGGGTGGAGTGTAAACTGACTTCATAAGGATATGGGGGAATTCTGGGGGTGATAGAAGTACTTTGTATCTTATTTTGGCTGGTAATTAGGCACTTGTCAAAACTCAGAACTATATACAAAAGAGGGTGAATTTATATATATATAAACTAATTAAATGCCGTGTTCCAACTTTATAGCATACAAAGTATATATATATATATACTATATACAAAAGAGGGTGAAATAATATATATAATATTAATAAACCTGACCTTTAAAAAAACTTACTTCTACTCCTTTCTTTTAGAAAAACCCACACTGGTGGTAATTTAGGCTTGTGTAATAAGTTCACAGCATAGCCTTACAACAATCACACATAATATTTATAAAAACAACCCACAGATTGTAATTATTCTCATATAAGGGACTCTGAAGCAAAATTTCATTACAATAATCCTTAAAATATTTTTTCACCAAAGTTGTTTTAAAGTATCAGTGGAAATGTTATAACATTAAAAGTTTCATTTATGTATTCCAAGTAAAAAGAACCCAAGTTTATCTCCAAATGAACTATAAAGAAGTAGGTTTTTTATAATATGGTATATATCCAAATCTAGATTAAAATTTCCTATTTATGGTATTCTGGGATCTATAAGGTGACATTTAAAAACTTTTTACCTTTTGATCGTATTATACTTTTGGTAGACCAATATTTTATTCTACTTTTTATTAGTAATCTGATTATATTACAAATTTAAAAGTATGCTAATCCAGAGAGTTAATAAAAAGGGGACAAACACTTATCATACACTTACTATGTGACAGGCACTATACTGCCTCTTTATTATCAAACTTAATTTTTTAAAAATGGCCTTGTTAAGTAAATGTGACTATCTTTATTTTATAGATAAGGAAAGAAATGTTGAGAGTAAGTGACTTTTCCCAAATTACCCAGACTGTTTATGACACATTCTGGATTCCTACCCAAGTCTGGTGACTCAAAAGCTGAAGTGTTGCTACTTTAAGGTGACTGAGCAATGATCAGGCTTTTGGAGGGCCCACTAGGTGGTGAAATAGGCCTGAGACTATTAAAGTTGTATGCTATAAAGTTGGAACACAGCATTTGATTAAAAATATAGCCAAAGCAGCCCTGGCTGGTGTGGCTCAGTTGGTAGGAGCATCATTCCATGCACTGAACAGTCATGGTTTCGATTCCCAGTCAGGGCACATACCCAGGTTGCAGGTTCCATCCCTGGTCAAGCTGAGTACAGGAGGCAACCGATAGATATTTCTCTCTCAAAAAAAGCAATGAAAATAAATTTCCTCTTGTGAGAATTAAATTTAAATTACATATCCTATACAATAAAATCCTAATATGTGAAGTGTCCAGTTGTCTAGCTGGCCATTCAAAGCGTAATATGCTAAAGATATGCTAAGGATGCTCAATTGCTCGCTGTGATGTGCACTGATCACCAGCAGGCAGATGCTCTACTGGTAGGTTAGCTTGCTGCTGGGGTCTAGCCAATCAGGACTGAGCAACATGGGCTGGACAAGCCCTGGAGCCCTCTTACAGTCCCTCCCCAGCTGGCCAACCTCCCACATTCCTCCCTGGCCCCAATTGTGCATCGGTGGGGTCCCTCAGTTGGGCCTGCACCCTCTCGCAATCTGGGACCCCGCAGGAGATATTGGAGAGCTGGTTTTGGCCTGATCTTGCAGGCCAGGCTGAGGGACCCCACTGGTGCACAAATCCGTGCACCAGGCCTCTAGTATCCTATATAATAAAAGGGTAATATACAAATTGACCCTAACAGTGGAACGGCCAGAATGACCACTTGACCAGTCACTATGAGGCGTACTGACCACTTCTCGGTCCCTTTCCCTGGCTGGCAGGCTCCCATCACCCAATGGTGAATGGGGAACCAGGGGTAGGTGGTGATGGGGGGCAGGACCGGCTGCCGACAGCCAGGGAAGATGACTCTGATTGTAGGCCAGGACTAAGGACTGTACCCACCCATGAATTTCATGCACCAGACCTCTAGTATATAGATATCTACCAGTTGTACTGGTTAATAATGCAGATTTTTTTCAGTAGATGGAGTTACATATATTGATATAAATGCGATTTGATATGTAAGCTATTTTGTTGTATTGACAGCAAGCTTCAAAACTACATATGTCAAATTTGCTGAAGGTGTTAACATCATAGATATTTTTACGCTTAAAAATGTGGAATTTCATGCCAAAAAAAAAAAAAAGCATTTGTGGGAAATTTTAATTCATTACTTTATTTTGAAGAAAAGTGCTGCTGAAAGTTATCATATACTTCGGGAAGCTTATGGTGAACATGCGCCATCTCAAGATACTTGTGAACACTGGTTTAAATGCTTTAAAAGTGATGATTTCGATGTGAAAGACAAAGAATGTCCAGGTGAACCAAAAAAGTTTGAAGATCAAAATTACAAGCATTATTGGATGAAGATGCGTGTCAAACTCAAAAACAATTTGCAGAAAGATTAAACATTGCTCAGCAAACAATTTCCAATCATTAACAAGCAATGGTTCATATTTTAAAGGAAGGAAAATGGTGTCACATCAACTGAACAAAAGACAAATGGAAAACCGAAAAAACATCAGTAAAATGTTGCTTCAACGGCACGAAAGAAAGTCTTTTTTGCATCAAATTGTGACTGGCAATGAATTCTGACTTGGGATTTTTTTGAGAATCCCAAATGCACAAAATCATGGGTTGATGCAGGTCAACCATCAACATTGACTGCAAGGCCAAATTGCTTCAGAAAGAAGACAATGCTCTGCATTTGGTGGGATCAGGAAGGTATGGTATATTATGAGCTTCTAAAACCAGGTGAAACCATTAATACTGATTGCTACTGACAAAAAATAATCAATTTGAACCATACTTTGAGCATAAAACAACCAGAATGGGCCAGAAGACACGGCAAAGTACCAGGTGTACCGGTTAATAATGCAGATTTTGTAATTAAAAAATGATAATTTCAAGAGAATCATCAAAAGTACTTTATTCAAAGCAATGTCCATCACTAGCTACACATTTCCCCCATCTTTCAGGTAATTTGTGGATACCGTCCCAATAAAACTTTTCTTGTTTTGAGGCAAACCATTCAGAGACCCAATTTTCCACTTCTTCGTACGTTTTGAAGTGCTGCTCAGAAAGTGCATATGACATCTATCGGAACAAGTGGTAATCTGAAAGAGCGAGGTCTGGTGAATATGGCAGGTGTACTAATACTGCCCACGCAAGATCTTTTAACGTGTCTTTAACTGGTTTTGAACTGTGTGATGGTGCGTCATCATGAATCAAAATTACGATGTTTATATATCTCCAAAGCAAAGCAATTTTCATTTGTTCAAGACATCTTATTTAAGGATTTTTTCCTGGGTTTGCCTATGCTAACTTAATCCATTTTTTCCCTCCATCTTTAATTGATTCCCTACATTTCACATGGTCTTAGAAAATATCTTTAATCTTCCAAACCTGCAGACACAGTCAGATATTTGAATGTTATTTACTGTTGTTTTTTTAAAGGAAAAAGCTAGGGCACTGATTTGAAGACACCCTTGTAGTGCTCAATGTTATACTTAGTGTCACACTTAGGGTAGCGAAGTAACAAAGATAAGTGGGGAGAAGACAGCATTCTCATAAAGTCCCAAGCATGCATGTTTTTAAAGAAAGTGGTCATGGACATAAAACACGGTGGGGGGGGGGGGGCAGGTAGGGGAGCCCGGCAGAATGTCAAGGGGAGAAAAAAAAGGAGACCTCTTTGTAATACACATTACAGTATGAAAAAGAACACTATCTCAAATTGTTTCCCTCCATTGCCTCATATGATTAAAAGATTAAAGAGAACATGAATGCCAAACTTTGTACTTGTGCAGAGAGTGTGGCTCAGGTAATTTTTAAAATTATCCAGTAACCTTGAATGATAAAATCTTTACATGGTGAAGGATTTTTATTTCACCTCTGTATTTCTACAATCTTTTTTTTTTTTTTAGTTTATCCTCACCTGAGAATATTTTTTTTCATTGATTTTTAAAGAGAGTGGAAGGGAGGGGGAGAGACAGAGAAACATCAATGTGAGAGAGACACATCCATTGGTTGTCTCCCGCATATGCTCCGACCAGGGCCAGGGATTGAGCCTGCAACTGAGGTACATGCCCTTGACCGGAATTGAACCCAGGACCCTTCAGTCCACAGGCCAACACTCGAGCCAAACTGGTTAGGGCTATATCCCTAGAACTGTAAGGTATTTTATTTCAGGATATTACTAAAAATCCTAGCATTTTAAAATCAAGTCAAATTGCTAGAATTTGTAACTAAAAGAGTGGCCACCTTTCCAAACTAAATCATATATTTTATCTGACAAATGTCTGTTTGAAATGTGTCAGAAGACCATACCACAAGAGCCTATTAACACAAAGCAAAGACCATGCTGGCTCTTATTAACCTTCTTTTGGAATTCAAAACCTAAAGTTGCTAAAAAAAAAAAAAATGTTGACATAAGATTGATCAGAACTAATTACTCTTCCCAAAATGAAATGCTAAGGAAAAAGGGAATGAAAAATTCATAATGAATTTTTTGGAAATAAAACAGAAGCATCGTGTGTGGTTATGTATACTCTTTGATTTTTCACACATGGAACTGCATGAGCAGCGTTTCAGCTTCATAATGATGTTCAGCAAGTAGGTCTGTTTCAAAGCAACTGAATTTTTAGCTATGCAATGCTTTGGCCTACCCTGTCTACCTGGCAGTTTGCAAATTATTTCTTTAACAGCTAAAACTCACAAAGAGAGTGGCCAAGTTCACACTATGTTTGGGAACTTCCTGACTTTTAAGTGTTTTGGATGCTCATTTAACACTGTTTTGAACCCATTTTTATTTAATTTGCCCTCACAGGTGTTTTGTTTTTTCAATTTGAAAAGAAAAATTTAAAAGCCAGTTAGCTGTGAAGTCCCTCCCACAGGCAGTTTTAATTACCTGACAAATGTTTCCCATACTTATCCTATCCTTCTGCAGCTTAGAGAGCAATGTCCCCTTGAGAGAGGAATGACTAAGTATATTTGTGTGAGGGTGTGTGTTTGTGTAGGTTTAAGTCAAGGGAAAACTACTTTCTTTGTGTAGACAACCAACCTAATGTACACAACAAGAAATCCATTTAGGTTGGTCAGATACTAAATTACTATTATTAGTGTTTTCAGCACTTTGTATTTTAAAGTACCTAACTCAAATGTTCATTTCCTTCAGGATATTTTTGTATGCTAAAACTCTGGCAACCAGATGTCATATTACATTCTTTTAAAATCTCATTAGGTGGCCCTGTTCTCATCTCCATTGCACTGTATTCCTTGGATATTTAGGAGAGGGCCAGATGCTCAGAAAAGATCCAAGGAATGAGGGAATGAGACTTGTTTCTTACAAAACAGTGCTGGACAGTTAGCTTACTAAACAATGTGGTTCAAAACATGGTACACTGATCACACAAAGCACATTCAGAAGAAAAATAAAGAAATAGACACAGAGAGACATAATAAACTAGAATAGATATGAAAATGCTAAGATTGGGAATATGAAAGACTTTTCTCTCAATTTTCCATTTCTAGTTTTCTTTAATGTGTATGCATCTTATTTAAATGAAAAATTAAATTCTAAATAAATTGTTATTTTACATCATAGAGAAAACAGCTATGTGTTTATGGCCAGGTTACTTTTTGACAAACAATTGCTATCAGAGCCACCATAAAACCCTTTGGTGTTGCTGATAGGTAGTAGTGATTTATGTTTTCAACTCTCTTCAAAAATTCAGAGACTATTTATTTCATAAGTATAATTTTTTACTCACACCAATTGAAGCCTATTAAATTCATTCTATCAGCAGAGATAAAAATAATTATTTCCATCATCAACAACATATTTTCACAGGGGACCTCCAAGGTAGAGATTAGTAGTCTCTCCCTCCTTTTCATTTCTATGGACCTTATTGTTTATAAGGCTTATTTGGTACTTAGCATTATTACTGACTTTTTTTTCATGTACATATTCCATCTATCAATTGTGTAATAAACCCCTTGAGAGAACAGTGATGTTTTCTGTCCCAAATGTCACAATATGGTGCTTTTAAAATGAGATTCACTCAGCCCTGGCTGGTGTGGCTTAGTTGGTTGGAGTGTTGTCCCATACACAAAAAGGCGGTGGGTTTAGTTCCTTGTCAGGGCACATACCCCAGGTTGTGGGGTTTGATTCCCTGCAGGGGGCAGATTCATATCTCTCCCCCCCATCTCTCTCCCTCTCTCTAAATCAATTTTTGAAAATGAGATTTACTCAGTGTTTGTGATGTGTCAGTCTAATGCACATACCTAGACCAATGGATAGATGGCGGTGGTATGTGTGTGGGGGGGGTGGAATAAACATGTTAGATTAGGACAGGTCATGAGTTACCTCTTTGGAGGTAAGAAAAGGGTTGCTGAGCATATGGGAAAGAGAACATGGAAACAAAACAGGGGATCCACCAAGTAGGAGAAAGGATCTGAGCTTTTCAAGAACGGCTGTACCTTCAGGGACAGTTCATGATTATGGTGTTGAAGACTTCAAACATGAGAGGATTAATTGATCAAACTTTGAGGTCTAGAACATAGAGAGAAAATTCACAAATATAATCAGAAATCTATCATTCAACATAATTTCTACCATGATATATAGACAACATTAAATATGTAAATGTATATTGTTATCCTACAATAAACACCCACAATATAGAAAACATAGTAAGTTATGTACCCTCTATGGTTTAATTATGCTGTACTATTAAAAGTACCTATGCCAATGGATGGAACTGGAGAGCATTATGCTAAGTGAAATAAGCCAGTCAATGAAGGAAAAATACCACATGATCTCACTCATTCAGGGATAATAAAAACCATTATAAACTTATGAACAATAATAGATACAGAGGCAGAGCTGCCTCAAACTGGTTGTCAAACTGCAGCAGGAAGGCCAGGGAGGGTTGGGGGGCAGGAAGGAGCGGGGTAAGAGATCAACTGAAGGACTTGTATGCATGCATATAAGCATAACCAATGGGCATAAGACATTGGGGGGTAGGGGAAGCCAGGGGATTGTCAAGGGCAGGGGGAAAAAAGGACACATATGTAATACCCTTTGTAGTACTTTAAGCAATAACAAAAATTATAAAAAAAGTACCTATGCCAGAAATTCTTGTTTCAATTACTTTATTCCTCATGCAGTATGAGACAACATAAGCAGCAGATAGAATAAAGGAAAGATTCCTGCTGTAAGTTTAGCAACTATAATTTGCTAAACCCAAGAATATAAATGGATTCATAATATACATTCCACTGATATGTTTCAGTGCATTTGAGTCTATTTTAAAAGTGAAGATTATTTATTTTTTGTCTTATGTATTTTTACATCATCCCTGAGGCCTATACAGGCCCTTGCACATGAGAAACACTGAATAAATACCTAATGAATGAATAAAGGAGTTAGTGAATAAATTAAACTGTAGAAAGCAGAGAACATAATTTTCATGCTATCCTAGCATTAGATTTTGCTCCTGATGACACTTAATAATGTTATTTTGCCATCATTTTGATATATTAAAAATACACTAAGATTCAGGGAAGATGTTAGGCTGTGAAATGTAGATGGGAGCCAATCTGAAGCAAGTCAGCATATTTCCTTCCTCTTAAAAAAAAAGACATAGTACTTGAAAAGCATATATTTCAGAGAACTATTTTTTAATGTGGAAAGGCATTTTCCAACTTGTTTTTGGTAGTCTAACATTTATTGTGTTGGATAACAAAACAGCAGTGTGATAGCAATATCCAGGTTCACTAACTAATCATCAGTGAACAGCTCATTCACAGAAAATAACACACACACACACACACACACACACACACACACACACACACAAAGTAATTGTATTTCATATAAACATTTATGTTACATCCCTATACATTATCAGGACAAGAGAGTAAATATCAAAATTGATTAAGGAAATGTCAGGAGGACAAATACATAAGAAGATAATCCTTTCAGTAATTTTACTGAAAAAATATCAATTACCAGGAGAAAAAGAACTGGTACCTCCAGAAGTCTAAAGTACTATTCTATAAGAAAGAGAAAAATAATTTAAAATGTACATGCAGTTGTGTGAATACTAAAAAGAATAAATGATGAAATACTTTCCTTTAGGGACAAGTAGGGAATAACATGTTGTCGTGAAATTGACACTAAATAGAAACAAGATTTCTGATAACAATGTAGAGATAAGAATGCTTTCATTCTGAAAATAGCATTGTGTAAGAGATTGTATACAGTATGGAAAATGAAAACAGATATTACAAGATTACCTTCCTTAAGCCACATTTATAGATGCATCTTAAGACTTTGTGGTCATAGCCCATCTGGTCAATTCTTAAGAGAATTCAAAATTGGACTTTTAGAAGTCAGCAGCAGAAGGGTGTGTCAAGCATGTTACAATTAACCATGGAGGCCATTCATTTAATAAACTTTTGGCCAACTTTCCTTAGGCATGAAATGGCAATAAAGAACCATCTCAATGGAAAGACAATATATGAAATAATATAAATGAAAAGCTTAAGCCTTAAAAAAAATAGTAGAAACAGGAGGCAGAATATAGTAGTAAAGAAGCATAATTCCAGAGACAGATTGCCAAAATTCAAATTGTGTCACCATTCACTACCTGGGCAAGTTTCTTAAACTCTGAGACTCATTTTATTTATCTGTAAAATGAGAGATAAAGGAAACACTTCCTTCATATAGTTGTTGTGAGAATTAAAAGAAAACACCAAGCCCAGTGCACATAATAGTACTCAATAAATATTAGGTTCTTCTGTCTACTGTTATAATCATGAATAATAAAAGTATTGCTGAGGAATTGCTGTATTATATGGATTTTAAGTAGATATGGATCCTTCCCACATATTAAAATCAACCTCTTTCAGATGCGAATGAACTGATCTAAATCATTCCATATGTTACAGCAGAATAAAGGAAATGGCTTTTTATGAAGTAGGTTTCTATTGAATTTAGTAATTACTTTACAAAAAAATTAATCTCTGTGGCTTGGTGAGTTGTTTCACATGGAATTCCCTTTGATCTGTGGCAAAATACCAATATTCCCATTTTTAAAGTATTTTCTTGGGCCATGCTCTTTAATCAAGAATCATACATTTTATGCTATAGCAACTGGAACTGATTTTGACCATGAAGATGACTAGAATAGAATTTATATGGATGAAGTGAATGATATCAGCATCAATGACATTTGTTCTGATCCTTCATGTGACCCTAATAATAGCATTCTTTAAGAGAAGGGACCATGTGCTTGAGAGTGAACCTATGAACAGGAGGTCGCGGTTTAATTCCTGGTCAAGGTACATGCCCGATTGCGGACTTGATTCCCAATGGTAGCTGTGCAGGAAGCAGTTGATCAATGATTCTCTCTTATCATTGATATTTTTATCTCTTTCTCCCTCTCCCTTCCTCTCTGAAATCAATAAAAAATATTTTTAAAAACAATAAAGGACCCCCAGAAAAGCAAGAGAAAGGCCAGATATAAGGACAAGAGAAGAGAGGAGAAACAAGAAAGAAAAAAAAAATTCTTGAATAGGGATATTTATCAAATATCATTCTTCCCCTACCTTGCAATATTCATGTACAGGCTTATACACACACACACACACACACACACACACACACACAATTTCTGTTCACCATTCATCCCCAAACTTAGAACATAGACAAATATTTTGTAAGATGCAGCCACCCTGACCCAATATTTGTTCATTTCATTTATGACAAATCTGTGCTATCAATATTA
Source organism: Myotis myotis (assembly GCF_014108235.1). Lineage (NCBI taxonomy): Eukaryota > Metazoa > Chordata > Mammalia > Chiroptera > Vespertilionidae > Myotis > Myotis myotis. Next base: position 25,699,219 of record NW_023416346.1, read on the forward strand.
AAAATAGGTAGTTGCTCTTAAAAGTCATAATAAAAGGGACATCTAGTTGTTATTTCAGTCCCCTGCCATTTAGTGATCTTATTTGTATATTACTTGAGTCAGAAATATTCAAGAAGGTTAAAATAGAGCAAATGAGAAGATAATAAAGCATAGTAGTTAATGTATCAATAATAAAAATAATGGTTAAATTAGATGGATATAGCCAGTGTTCTGCTGGTAAATGGGGGAGGACAGGAATCCTGACTTATAAAATTTGCCAATTTCAATGGTGTAAATACACCCACCATGCCAATTTCAAGTTTCCAAAAGACAGCAACCATATCACAAGATTCCTGAAAATTTAACAATTAGTTTTTGCAAGCTACTACAAGCTAGATCCAGCACACCACTGATTATAGCTATATGACCATATGGCAAGTCACTTAATTTTTCTGAGCTTTACTTTCCTTTTCTGTAAATAAAAATAACCATAATTAGTATAGTATAGTATAGCATAGTATATTTATCAGAATCATGATCATCATCATTATTTTTTTTATTTCAATCCTACTTTCACCCATAGCTTCTAATTCTCTTGCCAAAGACACCCTAAATCACATATCAAATCTGTTAAAACACTATGAATTTCCACCTCATTATTAGCATGGTCCAATGTCAAAATTCAAAACTATAGTGCCTATTTCAGAGCATCTCTCCAAATGCCCCTCACTGATAGAGTTTATCTCCAACTAGAGAGAAGGGGGGAAAAGGGAAGAATGAAGGGAATCATATTGGCTTGACAAATCTATGCTCATTTTTCTGTGTGTTTTCTGCTAATAACCATCTACCAATGTCCCTCTGTCTCTATTAAATTGGTATTAACTGAGCATCTACCATGTGTAAGGCACTTTGCTAGATATTGGGGAGCCAATAATGGGCAAAACAGGCAAAGTAACTGTCCTCAAGGAACCTACTGCCTGGTGGGAGAAACAGACATTAAACAGACCACCTAACAATCATGGATGCTTTGAAAGAAAGGGATAAAATACATGAAAATATGTAACAAAGGAGCCTTACCTAGCCCATGGATAAAGGAATGGTAGAAATGTGTCAGAGAAGGTGTTCCTTAGGAAGTGATGGTTAATCTTGGATCTGAAGAATAGGCAGGCATTGACAATATACAGCTGAATGCAGAGAGGGCTGATAGACAAGCAATTTGGTGTTTGGGTATGGAACATTGAGAAGAGGTCTAGATTACAGACATAATTTATGAGTAATGGGTATACAGATGGGAACTGAGCCGCAGAGGCTAGGTAAGATTGCTAAGAGAAAGGGCAAGAGTAAGAAGGCAGCCTAAGACTGAGCCTTGAGGAAGTCCAGTATTTAATGGTTACTGATTTGATACCTGCATTCTCTACTAATTGGGCCTCACTTCTCTAGCTAGAATCTCTTAAACTAGATTGCTCCACCCCTATCCATATTAATAAACACCTGGAGAGACTTCGTGTGTAGAAATTAGGAATAGAGACCTCAGACTCAAACTGACCTGGGTTTAAATCATGGATTTGCTCTTTTTCAGCTGTGTCACCTTCAAAAAATTATTTTAACTCACTTAACTTCAATTCTCCCACCTATGAATAAGATCATTATAGTACCTGTTATACAATTGCCGTGAGGGTCAATTGAATTAAGGCATGTAAAGTATTAGCACAGTGTCTGGCAAGAAGTAATAGCTCAATAAGTGGAAGATAACTAAAGAACCAACCACCACAAGCCCATTCTTTTATGAATAGGCTGGTGAGTAGGCATGAGCATAACCAAGTTAACACAATGTCTTGTAGTGGAATAATTAAAATCTATTCACTATTTGGGTATCATTTATAAATCCACCAAGCTTCAGAGTACAGAAGTGCTTGGTGATCAGAAGTACAGTATAATTTGCCACCAAAAATATGTTTCTCCCATTCTGCCAGCTTGTCAGAGTAGCAACTCCTGCAATAAAACTGCACTGGTAATAGCAGCACTGCGAGCTAGTTGAGACAACTGGAGTACAGGGAAACAGGTAAAATAAAGTAATTTAAGTGCTTCCATTCTATAATTTCTGGAAACAATTCTTCTGTGCTACTGTATTCATAAGCACACAATGGTGTGGTTTTGTTTTGTGGTTTTTTTTGTTGTTTGTTTTTATTTTAGAGAGAAAGAGAAAGATTGATGTGAGAGAGAAATATTGATTGGTTGCCTCCTGCCTGGACAGGGATCCAACCCGCAACCTCAGTATGTGCCCTGACTGGAAATCGAACCCACCACCTTTTGGTGTTCGGGATGGTACTCAAACCAACAAAGCCACACTGCCAGGGCCACAAGTGCAAAGTGTTTTAAAAAATATAATAAGAAAAACAATTTTATATTTGGTGAGAACAAAACAGGAAATACTACACTGCAGGACTAAATCACATACCAAACTGTTCAACCAAATTGATTATTCTGTGATAAGACTATTCATCCATATTCTGAATTACAGAGGGTCCCTCAAAAAACAGAACTTATTTGGGAAATGTGCACGTCTTTACAGGATTGAATTAATGTACCTGTCTTTGACCTACATGTGCAGAAATTATAACCATGATGATAAAAAGTGCTATTTTAGCTTCTGACTAAAATTCAAATGTATGATTAAGGATAGGCTTTTAAATCATTCTATTAAAACCATGAAGCCACTCAAAGTGATAAGCATAAACACATCATTGGGAATGAATGTTTTCTTTGATAGTGTTACTATCATGGTCTCAAATTTAACTCTTTCACTTTCTCTATACTGAGTCCTACCTTAGTCATTTTCAGAAATGATTCCTATACAAGTCCTTCTCTTTTGTTCAGCTTGCTCCACCCTTCCCAGCTTTGTCGACACCTCTTCACCTCAGTTTGTTTTACTGAAATAATCTTTTAACAGGTATTTCCTCTTACCAAGTCTTTCCTCCCATCTATGAGGATTCTCAAAGCCAGGTTAACCTTTCAAAAACACTCTCTTCTTGGCGTTAACCTACTTATTGAGACATATATACATGCATTCATTCTTATAAACAACATTCATTGATCTCGTAGCCTTGGCCGTCCTGATACACCTAAGTTGTAGGTTCGATTCCAGGTCAGGGCACATGCAAGACTCAACCAATGATTACATAAATACCTGGAACAAACATCAATGTTTCTCTCTCTCTCTCTCTCTCTCTCTCTCTCTCTCTCTCTCTCTCTCTTCTATTTTCTCTCTCTCTAATAATCAATAAATACAAATTTTAAAAAAATTGAACTCTTACTACATGCAGATAGTGTGCTAAGCTCTAGAAATTGAGAGGTGAAAAGCCAAAATCCCCAATTTCATATCATTCACAAGCTGGTTGGGGTACAGATTGTGATTAGAGTTTCAAAATCATAATAAAGGTAGTTGGTCCAAAAATCAACATGATTGAAGAATCATCTAACCACCAACCACTATATTTCTAAAACATAAGGAGTGAAAAAGAAAAGTTCAAGAAAGATTACAGACCTAGGGAATTTCCTTTGGTATGTGTTTAAGTACTATCTATGTCTATATAATCTATGTAAGTATCAAAAAAGTTTTGGATATTCCTCCTTAAGCAAAGCAAAAACAAATCAGAGGCTGGTTTGTAATTCATTAAATAACCTTGAAGCTTTCTAGATTTCAAAACAAGGGACCAGATAGTATTTCTAAACAAACTATGAAAATCCCCATAAAAATATGAAATAATCCATTTTTATATAAAATATCCCCAAGCATAGTCACAAGGCACTAAGTAGTGTTACTCTTAAAGAAGCCAATATGGATAAAAGTAATGGTATAAAACTAAGTTGCCAAATAGCCAAAGAATTATAGTGTTTACCTAGGTTATTCTAAGTCAACATTTCTTCTCAAGTATGTGGCCTGACCTGCTTTGTGTTGCAAGTACTTTAATATCACCTTTATTTTATGGTTGCCTACTTATGAATTCTAAAGACACATGATCAAATTCAAATCCTAATAGAAGCAGAACTTACATCTTCCTGACATATCTCCAAAAATCTTTATATGGTTAGCTCAATTGGATATTCAAGAGCTGCACAATTTGGATACGAGAATGAAGTGGGAATGGTGGTCTCTTGCAATGAAACTGGAATTTTGATGGTGTGATGTGAAAACCCTTTGTCAAAGAGAACAGGCCAAGTATGTGAGCTAAACCAGAATTTTGTTGCATCAAATATTCCTAAAAATAAGTGGTTTGGTCGTTCATTGGCTGAGAATTAAATATTATTTTATTATATAGTTTCTTTTTTCAACATTTTTTTATTTTTATATATATTTTTAATCCTCACCTGAGGATATGTTTAGAGAGATGAAGGGAGAGGGACTGAAACATCAATGTGAAAGAGAACTATTGAACAGTTGCCTTTCTTATGCACCCCAACCTAGGAATGTGCACTAACTGGGAATTGAACCCAAAACGTTTTTTGGTGTATGGGACGATGCTCCAAACAACTGAGTCACCTGGTCAGGGCTATAGTTATCATATGACCCAGAAACCCCTCTTCTGGGTACCTACCCAAAAAATTTGGAAATGTTTATTTGCAAAGATATTTGTACCCTTATGTTCATTGCAACATTATTCAGGATGGCCAAGACATGGGAAAAACTGAAGTGTCCTTTGATAGATGATCGGTGATACATATATACAATGAAATATTATTCATACATAAAAAAGATGAAATACTGCCATTTGAGACAACATGGATTAATCTTGATAATATCCTATTAAGAGAAATAAGTCAGACAGAAAAAAATTAAGAGCCACATGATTTCACTCCTATATGGGATATAAAACTGAGAGCAAAAACACAAGAAAAGCAAACAAAAAACTTATAGACACAGACAACAGTATGGTGGTTACCAGAGGGAAAGGGGGTGGGGGGTAGTAAAGTGTAAAGGCAGTCAAACATATGGTGACAGAAGGAGATTTGACTCGGGGTGGTAGATACACAATGCAATGTACAGATGATGTATCATAGAATTGTATATCTGAAACCTATATAATCTTAACCAGTGTCACCCCAATGAATTTAATTGTATATTTGAAACCTGTATGGTTGTGTGAACCAATGTCACCCCAAATAAATTTAATTAAGAATAAAATTAAAATATTCAAAAAATAAAGTTTATTCAACACTTAAGAAAAGAAATGCAGAGACATAGAAGATGACAACTGGCAAGAAGGCAGGGAGGGAGAATGTATGAGAGAGTGAGGGAGTGAAAGAGGAGTGTGTGGACGTGTGGGGTGTGTGTGTGAGAGAGAGAGAGCTAGGGACAGTTAGATCCTGCGGGTCTTCCAGGGGGCTGCCAGACCAGGCAGTCTTTAACTGCAAAACCCCGCTGCCACCGCAGACATTCTGGGGCAGCCAGTGTGGGCACAGAGACCACACCATCTTGAAGAACAGGACTGCTTGCAACTAGGACCAAAGCCTCACCACCACCCAATCTGGTCTCAGACACAAGCTGGGACCCTACGACCACTCAGGACAAAGACCTGCAGACCCACGGACACCAAGACTCCAGATATCCCGGCCACAGAGTACTGTAAGTCACGGAGCCCATCCCCCTCCCCACTGGCCCACTGTGGTGTCATAGGATCTGCCAGATGATCCTATGAGCAAGCATCCTGCCAACACAGGGCAGCTGTGCGACTTAAACATGACTCTTGGGTGCACACACGGGAGTCTGTTTCCCATGGCACAGGAGTGGGCCTCCCACCGACACAGGGTGGCTGTGCAACCCAGCCCCCCAAGCAGACCGGGGACCCTGATTCTCCACACAAGAGTCAGCACTGAGAACCAGTGACTTGACTCTCGGTGCACACAGGTGGGGACTCTGTTTCTCATCGTGTGCGCATGGGATCCCTGATATTCAGTGCATGCACATTGAGCACCTGTGACTCAAATTCTTGGTGCATATGCACACAGGGACCCTGATTCACAGCGCAAGGCCGCACCAAGCAACAGAGACTCTGATACTCAATTCTCGGCACATATACACAGGGTCTCCAACTCCTGGCGCATGCTAGGGGACTCTGATTTTTGGCGTACACCCACGGGGACCTTTTTTCAGTGCAGCGCATGTGCAGTCTCTGATTCTAGGTGCACACACAAGGCTGCACTGAGTGCTGGTGACTGATTCTCAGGGTGAGTGGCTGCCACCAACCCATGGCAGCCACATGTCTTGGTGTCAGAGCTCTTCAGTGACGCTCGAGTGGAGCGAAGCTCCCATTTCACACAGCTCAGGCCCCCGCAACTTGGCGTTTGGACCTTCTGGTGATAGTCAGAATGGGGAGACAATGAAACAATACCCAGAGGAAAGAAGAAGAGACATCACCAAGAAAGGAAATAAGTGAAACTGAGGCATGCAATATGACAGAAAAAAATTCAGAGTAATGGTCATACAGTTCATAAACCTGATGGATGAGAAAATCAACAACCTATGCAAAAATTAAGAAGAAATCAAAAGTGATATAGCTATAATCAAAAACACTATGGAAGGTTTCAACAGTAGACTAGAAGAAGCAGAGGACCACATTAGAGAATTAGAAGATAAGGTAGAGAAACAAGCACAATTTGAACACCAACTGGAAAAAAAATGAAAAAGCTGGAGGAGAGGAGAAACAAAGATGGCGGCATAGATAAACACCGGGAAATTGCTGCCTCCCACAACAACTTCAAAAAAACAACATAAAGACAAAACGGACATCATCCAGAACTACAGGAAAGGTGGCTGAGTGGAAATTCTACAACTAGAAGGAAAGAAAAGCACACTGAGAGCCAGAGGAGCTGCGGAAGTAAAGTGCAGACGTACGAAGGCTCGCTCGGAGAGAAAGGGGCTGGCACCTGAGTATGCGGCTGTCTTTTTGAATCGGGAGGGAGTCACAAGCTCCCGACTGCTCTGAACTCCGGTTCTGGGAAGTCTCTGGGGGCCCAGGACTCATACGGGGAGAAACTGGACTGTCTGGCAGCGGGCAGAACTCGGAACTTGAGGTCGGCTTTCCCTCAGAGGTGCTTGCAGCAATTACCGGGACACTGAGACACGCGGCCCCTTAAGGCAGGGCTGAGAATCCGCCATAGCTGCTGGCTCCGCCCTTTGATTCCCTGAGACCCCACCCCACCCCACCCAGGCTGCGGCAGAGGCTTTTGCATATGAATGCCCTGGCCCTTTGCAACCTGAAAATTACCTAACTGCAGCTGGGCCAGACAGACCCAGAACTTCCAAGAGAAGGCCCAAGGCCCCACAGCAGCTTGCATTGCTTCACAGCTGGGCCTCATCTGGGCACCTCCAAACTCCAAAAAAGGAAGGGGAATCTGCAGTTCTCTTCGTAGCTCCTGCTGTGTAACCTCAGGCCAAGGCTAAATTAGCACCTCCTTAGATCCAAGAGCCAGTGTACCCAGTGGTCAGAGGGGGACCATCCAGATTACAACTCCTCAGATCCATAAGGGACACACTCAGGGTGCAGACTCAGTGAGCACCAAAACCCCACTGAAGCAAGTCTTGCCCCAGAAGGGTGTTTTCAGCACAGAAATTCTCCCACTGCAGACACAGCTGATTCTCACTGCCAATTGGCCTGGAGGTCAATTCCTCCCAGTGATACCTACAACAATCAAGGCATAACTACAATAAGACTGTGCAAAAAGCCCACAAGGGGGTACACCAAGAGTGTCCACCTCAGGTAACTGGGGAGGCTGAGCCACTGGGCCCTACAGGACACCTAGCACACAAAACCACTCTACCAACACAGGGAAGCATAAAAAATGCGGAGACAAAGAAACAGGTCACAAATTACAGAAATGGAGGAAAGCAAACGACTGGATATAGAGTTCAAGGCCATGTTTATAAGGTTTTTCAAGAATTTTATGGAAACCGCCGATAAATTTACTGAGACCCTCGATAAATGTAGTGAGACTCTCGAGGATATGAAAAAGGACCAACTAGAAATTAAGCATACACTGACTGAAATAAAGAATACTATACAGACTCACAACAGCAGACCAGAGGATCCCAAGAATCAAGTCAAAGATTTGAAATACGGAGAAACAAAAAAGACCCAACCAAAAAAGAAAAAAGAAAAAAGATTCCAAAAATATGAAGATAGTGCAAGGAGCCTCTGGGACAACTTCAAGCGTACCAACATCAGAATTATAGGGGTACCAGAAGAAGAGAGAGAGCAAGATATTGAAAACCTATTTGAAGAAATAATGACAGAAAACTTCCCCTACCTGGTCAAAGAAGTAGACTTACAAGTCCAGGAAGCGCAGAGAACCCCAAACAAAAGGAACCCAAAGAGGACCACAGCAAGACACATGATAATTAAAATGCCAAGAGCAAAAGACAAAGAGAGAACCTTAAAAGCATCAAGAGAAAGACAGTCAGTTACCTACAAGGGAGTACCCATACGACTGTCAGCTGATTTCTCAACAGAAACCATGCAAGCCAGAAGAGAGTGGCAAGAAATATTCAAAGTGATGAATGCCAAGAACCTACAACCAATATTACTTTATCCAGCAAAGCTATCATTCAGAATAGAAGGTCAGATAAAGAGCTTCACAGATAAGAAAACGCTAAAGGAGTTCATCACCACCAAACCAGCATTATATGAAATGCTGAACGGTATTCTTTGAGAAGAGGAAGAAGAAAAAGGAACTCTTACCATTTGTCACAGCATGGATGGAACTGGAGAGTGGATAAATACCACATGATCTCACTCATTTGTGGAATATAATGAACAACATAAACTGATGAACAAGGACTGATCCAGAGACAGAGAGGCATTGATTGGACTGTCAGGCCTTGGAGGGAAGGTAGGGGAGGGTGGGGGTAAGGGGGAAAGATCAACCAAAGGACTTATATGCAAGCATATAGGCCTAACCAATGGACACGGACAACGGGGGGGGGGGGTTGAGGGCATGAGCGGGGGGGTAGAGGGTAACGTGGGGATAAGGACACATATGTAATATCTTAATCAATAAAAAATATATTTAAAAAATAATAAAATAAAATAAAAGGTGACCTCTTGCATCAAAAAAAAAAAAAAAAAAAGCTGGAGGAGAGTCTAAGGGAGCTTTGGGACAACACAAAATGAAGTAACATATGTATAATAGGGGTGCCAGAAGGACAAGATGGCTAGCAAGGCTTAGAAAATCTATTTGAAGAAATAATGACAGAAAACTTCTTTGGTATGGGAAAGAAGAAAGTCGCACAAGTCTAGAGAGTTCCAAGCAAGATGAATCCCAAAAGATCCACACAAAGACACATCATAATTACAATGGGAAATATCAATGACAAAGAGAGAATCTTAAAGGCTGGAAGAGAGAGACAGAGAGTTACCTACAAAGGATCCCCCATCATATTATCAAATGATTTCTCAATTGAAACACCAAGCTAGAAGGGAATGGAATGAAGTATACAAAATGATGCAAAGCAAAGGACTGAATCCAGCAATACTCAATCAAGCAAGACTATCAATCAAAACTGAAGGGGAAATCAAGAGCTTTGCAGACAAAATAATGCTAAGGGAATTGATCACTACTAAGCCAGCAATGCAAGAAATACTAAAGGGAATGCTGTAAAAAGAAGAAATAGAAAGGGAAGAAAGAACAAAGGCATAAAGCACAGAAATGGCTACAAACAAGTACTTATCAATAATGACATTAAACGTAAATGGATTAAATGCTCCAATCAAAAGACATCGAGTGACTGAATTGATAAGAAAACATGACCCATATATATGCTGTCTGTAGGAGACCTATCTCAGAACAAGGGACTCACACTGATTGAAAGTGAATGGATGGAAAAATATCTATCAGGCAAATGGAAATGAAAAAAAAAGCTGGGGTAGCAATACATATATCTGAAAAAATAGACCGCCAAGTGAAGACCATTAACAAGAGACAAGGAAGGCGACTTCATTATTCTAAAGGGATCGATAAAACAAGAGGATATAACTCTGGTAAAGATATATACACCCAATGCAGGAGCACCCAAATACATCAAAAAATTTCTGGAAGATATCAGGGGAGAGATTGACAGCAATACAATCATAGTAGGAGACTTTAATACCCCATTAACATCACTGGATAAATCCTCTAGACCAGCCGTGGGCAAACTACAGCCCACGGGCCGGATCCGGCCCATTTGAAATGAATAAAACTAAAAATAAAAAAAAAGACCGTACCCTTTTATGTAATGATGTTTACTTTAAATTTATATTAGTTCACACAAACACTCCATCCATGCTTTTGTTCCGGCCCTCTGGTCCAGTTTAAGAACCCATTGTGGCCCTCAAGTCAAAAAGTTTGCCCACCCCTGCTAGACAAAAAATTAGTAAAGAAACAGCAAGCCAAAATGAATCACTAGATCAGATGGACTAAATCGATATCGTTAAAACATTCCATCACAAAATTACAGAATATACATTCTTCTCAAGCACACATGGGACATTTTCAAAGATAGACCACATATTGGGACACAGGCAAAGACTCTTCAAATTCAAGAAGATTGAAATCATATCAAGTATCTTCTCAGATCACAATGGCATAAAATTAGAAATCATCTACAATAAAAACAATCAAAAATTCAAACTCTAAGAGGCTGAATAGCATACTATTAAACAATAAGTGGGTTACCAAAGAGATCAAAGAAGAAATAAAAAACATCCTGGAAATAAACAACAATGAAAACACAACAATCCAAAATCTTTGGGATGCAGCAAAAGCAGTCCTGAGAGGGAAGCTCATAGCATTACAGACCTACCTCAAAAAAACAAAAAAACAAAAACAAAAAAAAACAAGAAAAACTGATAATAAATCATCTAAATCTGCAAATTGAAGAATTAGAAAGAGAGAAACAAGAAAATCCCAGAGTGAGCAGAAGGAAGAAAATAATAAAGATCAGAGAGGAAATAAAAGACATAGAGACCAAAAATCCAATACAAAAGATCAATGAAACCAAGAGCTAGTTCTTTGAAAGGATAAATAAGATTGATGAACTTCTAGCCAGGCTCACTAAGAAACAAAGAGAGAGGATCCAAACAAACAAAATCAGAAACAAAAGAGGCAAAATAAGAACAGACCTCACAAAAGTATGAAGAGTCGTAAAAAAAAAAAAAAAAAAAAATACTATGAGTAACTCTATTGCAACAAACCAGTCAACCTAGAAGAAATGGATATATTCCTAGAAAAATAAGACCTTCCAAAACTCAACCAGATGGAATAAAAAAATCTTAATAGTTCAATATCTATGGAAGAAATTGAAGCAGTAATCAAAAAACTTCCAACAAACAAAAGCCCGGGACAAGATGTCTTGACAGCGGAGTTTTATCGAACATTCAAAGAAGAAATAAAACCTATCTTCCTCAGACTATTCCAAAAAATTCAAGAGAAGGAAACACCCTTTCTTGATTAAAAAAAAAAAAAAAAAAAAAACTCTCAGCAAGGTGGGAATAGAAGGATCATACCTGAACATAATAAACGCCATATATGACAAACCCACTGCCAACATCATACTCAATGGGCAAAAATTAAAACCATTTCTCCAAAGAGCAGGAACAAGACAGAGATGCCCACTCTCACCAATCCTGTTTGACACAGTACTGGAAGTACTAGCCATTGCGATCAGACAAGAAGAAGAAATAAAATGCATCCAAATAGGATAATAAGAAGTAAAACTTTCCTTATTCACAGATGACATGATATTGTACATAGAAACCCCCCAAAGAATCCATCAAAAAACTACTAGACTTAATAAATGAATTCAGCAATGTAGCAGGATAAAAAATTAACACCCAGAAGTCTATGGCTTTTCTATGCACCAACAATGAACTCACAAAAAGAGAAACCAAAAAAGCAATCCCATTTACCATTGCAACAAAAAAATTAAGATACCTAGGAATAAATTTAACTAAGGAGATAAAGGACCTGTACTCAGAAAATTTCAGGACACTGAAAAAGAGGTAGAAGAAGATATCAACAAATGGAAGAATATACTGCATTCATGGATTGGTAGAATCAACATCATTAAAATGTCCATACTACCTAAAGAAATCTACAAATTCAATGCAATCCGCATTAAGATACCAACAGCATACTTCAAAGACCTAGAACAAACTCTCCAAAAATTCATCTGGAAGAAAAAAAGTCCCCAAATAACCGCAGCAATCTTGAGAAAGAAGAACAAAGTTAGAGGGATTGAAATACCAGATATCAAGCTATACTACAAAGCCACTGTTCTCAAAACTGCCTGGTACTGGCACAAAAACAGACATATAGACCAGTGGAACAGAACAGAGAACCCAAAAATCGACACAAGCCATTATACTTAATTAATATTTGACAAAGGAGGCAAGAGCATACAATGGAGTCAAGAGAGCCTCTTCAATAAATGATGTTGGGAAAATTGGACAGATACTTGCAAAAAAATGAAACTACCAACTTACACCATACACCATACACAAAAATAAGCTCAAAATAGATAAAGGACTTAACTGTAAGAAGGGAAACCATAAAAAATCTTAGAAGAATCCATAGGCATCAAAATAGCAGACATTTGTCATAACAATATCTTTACCAATACAGCTCCTAGGGCAATGAAAACTAAGGAAAAATAAACAAATGGGACTACATCAAAATAAAAAGCTTTTGCACAGCAAAAGAAACCATCAACAAAACAACAAGAGAGCCCACTGCATGGGAGAACATATTTGCCAATGTTATCTCTGGTAAGGGTTTAATCTCCAGAATTTACAGGGAACTCATAAAACTTAAGAAAAGGAAGATAAACAACCCAATCAAAAAATGGGCAAAGGACCTAAATAGACACCTTTCAAAAGAGGACATTCAGAAAGCCCAGAGACATATGAAAACATGCTCAAAGTCACTAATCAACCGAGAGATGCAAATCAAAACGACAATGAGGTACCATCTCACACCTGTCAGAATGGCTATCATCCACAAATCAACAAATGACAAGTGCTGGCAAGGATGTGGAGAAAAAGGAACCCTCTTGCACTGCTGGTGGAAATGCAGACTGGTGCAGCCACTGTGGAAATCAGTACGGCATTTCTTCAAAAAATTAAAAATGGAACTGCCATTTGACCTAGTAATACCACTTCTAGGAATATATCCCAAGAAACTAGAAACACCTATCAGAAAGGATATATGCACCCCTCTGTTCATAGCATCACGATTTACAATAGCTAAGATTTGGAAACAGCCTAAATGCCCATCAGCTGATGAGTGGATTAGAAAACAGTGGTACATCTACACAATGGAATACTATGCTGCTGTAAAAAAAAGAAGGAACTCTTACCATTTGCAACAGCATGGATGAAACTGGAGAGCATTTTGCTAAGCCAGTCATTGCAAGAAAAATACCACACGATCGCACTCATTTGTGGAATATAAAGAACATTATAAACTGATGAACAAAAACAGATACAGAGGCAAAGAAGCATTGAAAAGACTGTCAAACTACAGCAAGAAGGCTGGGGAGGGTTGGGAAGGGAGATAAAATATCAACCAAAGGACTTCTATTTATGCATATAAGCATAACCAATGGACACAAGACACTGTGGGGGGCGGGGTGGTGAGGGCATGTGCTGGGGCTAGGGGAGACTGGGGGAAGGTCAATGGGGGAAAAAAAGGAGACATATGTACTACTATTTTCAATACTTTAAACAATAAAATAAAATTTTAAAAAGAAAAGAAATGCAACTTAAAGTAATAATAACTTGCATTTGAATATTCCTTTTATAATTTCCAAAGCACTTTCACATTGCCACTTTTGAAAATTAGTTATATTTCATGTTTTAGTCCCAAAGGAGAGAAATCTGATTCCACATAAAAATAAACTAAAAAGTAAATATTTCTTTTTTATACATTAGTATTTTTATTTTTACTAACAAGGGCTGCACTTGTATCATGGACAGAAACTACCCACAGTTCCAATGGTATGACGGTTTTTTCTTCTACAAAAGTAGTTAGAAGACACAAAACCATTTTCATGGTAGGCATCACACAAGTTAATATACATATAGGAAACAGATAGCTTATTTAAACTTAAAAGGTAATTGAAGCATATTTAGTAGTTTTACATTTGTAGAATTTGTTGAATAAATGACAAGTTGAATGTTTTATTAATTTTTAAATATTAATTACATCTTCACAGCAAAAGAAACCATCAACAAAACAACAAGCGAGCCCACTGCATGGGAGAACATACTTGCCAATGTTATCTCTGATAAGGATTTAATTTTCAACATTTACAGAGCACTCATACAACTTAAGAAAAGGAAGCCCAACCGGTTTGGCTCAGTGGATAGAGCGTCAGCCTGCGCACTGAAGGGTCCCAGGTTCGATTCCGGTCAAGGGCATGTACCTTGGTTGCGGGCACCTCCCAGTAGGGAGTGTGCAGGAGGCAGCTGAATCGATGTTTCTCTCTCATCGATGTTTCTAACTCTCTCTCCTTCTCCCTTCCTCTCTGTAAAAAATCAATAAAGTATATATTTAAAAAAAAATAGGCAAAGGACCTAAATAGACACTTTTCAGAAGAGGACATTCAGAAAGCCCAGAGACATATGAAAACATGCTCAAAGTCACTAGTCATCTGAGCGATGCAAATCAAAACGACAATGAGGTACCATCTCACACCTGTCAGAATGGTTATCATCAACAAATCAACAAATGACAAGTGCTGCCAAGGATGTGGAGACAAAGGAACCCTCCTGCACTGCTGGTGGGAATGCAGACTAGTGCAGCCTCTGTGGAGAACAGTATGGAGTTTCCTCAAAAAACTAAAAATGGAACTCCCATTTGACCCAGTGATCCCACTTCTAGGAATATATCCCAAGAAACTAGAAACACCAATCAGAAATAGTATATGCACCCCTATGTTCATAGTGGCACAATTTACCATAGCTAAGATTTGGAAACAGCCTAAGTGCCCATCAGCCGATGAGTGGATTAAAAAACTGTGGTACATATACACAATGGAATACTATGCTTCAGTAAAAAAGAAAGAACTCCCACCATTTGTAACAGCATGGATGGACTTGGAGAGCATTACCCTAAGCGAAATAAGTCAGTCAGAGAAAGATAAATATCACATGATCTCACTCATTTGTGGAATATAATGAACAACATTAACTGATGAACAAAAACAGATGCAGAGACAGAGAAGCATCAATCAGACCGTCAAACCTCAGAGGGAAGGTAGGAAAAGGTGAGGGTAAGGGGAAGAGATCAACCAAAGGACTTGTATGCATGCATATAAGCATAACCAACGGACACAGAAACCAGGTGAGTGAAGGCATGAGCAGGGGACTAGGGGGGAGCAATGGGGGATAAGGACACATATGTAATACCTTAATCAATAAAGAAAAATAAGATTAATTACAAAAAAGGTAATGTGAAATTTTATTTTGTCAAGCATTTATTAATATTTTTCTCTTCCTGGCTCAAAAAAAAAAAAAACCCACAATAGTTTGATGCTCAATTTTTTTGGATAGCTCTTGCCTACTGAATATGATACATTTGCTTGCCATTTGATCTTCTCCATTTTCAGACCTAGTCTGATCTATTCCCATTCTCCTCTTCAAATCCTTGATGCCAACCTACTTGGACTGTTCTGGACTGTTCTTTGTTCTGTGGACAGTCATGCTCTCGTAGTGTAGAGACTCTGTTCATATGGCTTCCTTTGCTGCAAATCATCTATCTATCTCCAGCTTACCCATGGAATCCTATCCATGAGTGTGTGTGTGTGTGTGTCTGTCTGTCTGCCTGTCTTTCTGTTTGTGTGCCTGTGTGTGTGTGAGAGAGAGAGTGCTGTAACAATAATTTTCAATGTTCATGAATTCTGTGAGGCAGAAATGTACACAGGGCACAGCAGGCATGACTTATCTCTGTTCTACAATGTAAGTGACCTCGGATGAGAAGACTTGAATGGCTTGCATACCTCAATGGTTAAGGGCTGGAAATGTATCTTCACTCACTGGAAATTACCTCCTAGAAATTTCACTCACATCTGGCACTTGGGCTGGGTAAACTAGAAGATTCCACAGAACTGGGCTGTTGACAGAAACAGCTATACATGGTCTCCCTATGTGGCCTTGGCTTCCCACAGCATGGTGCCCTTAAAGTTCCAAAAGTGACTGTCTCAGAAAATTAAGTCCTACCAATTCTTAAAAGCCCCTTTCAAATCCATCTTCCCAATATGAACCTTTCCCTACTGCCCCATTAACCAGATGTGTTTGCTGTCTTTTGAATTTTCATAGTAGTTTCCTTGTGCTTCTCTTTAAGCACCTTTCTTACTCTGCCTTGGTTTTATAGCCACTTTTCTATTTATTTTTATTTTCATACTATGTACCTATAAGCATTCTGAGGAAAAGAACCACAGGTTTTACTCATCCAGGTATTCTCTAAAGCAATTAATAAGGTACCTCCCTAGTATATTGTACACACTGAACAAATATCAGTTGAAGCAAAAAAAAAAAAGAAGAAAAGAAAGAAATTAAGAAAAAGAAAAAGAAAGCTAGTTTCCTAATCTTCCATTAAATATTTCAATTTCTTAAATATCTACTAAAAAGAAATCCACTCTTTTACTTGACACATATATGTGTTTGGGAGTACCATAAGTTATGTCAAACCATAATAATCAAACAAAGAGTAATATCATTTGTCAGTTAGAAAAGAGGAATCGGTAACCACTGTGAAGTGGTTATTTCCAATCAACTATGCATCCATGGATGGTTTGTGAACCATGGTTAATTTAATATCCACACATGCTTATTAGAAGTATTCTGCCTCTTGCTATAATCAACTTGTTTATATATTTACAAGTAATGACTTTCTGGTTATTTTAATTAAGAAACCCTTCATTCATTAGAATTCTGTTGACTAATACAACCCTTTCCAATGGGGAAAACTAGTATTTATTGCAGTTGTAGGAAAAGCAGGTTGACAAATTGCCACCGACATCCACAAAGAGATCTTGATTAACCTGTTAGTGGAAGAATTAAATCAGATAAAGGTTCTGGAGAACAATTTTGCAAAATGTATTAAATGATGTTAAATTGTGCATATCCTTTTATCCAGCAATTTCTATTCTATGAATTTATCCTCAACACTTGCACAAATATATGAACATGACATTAATTAAAGCATTGGTTATAAGAATATATATTTGGAAACAACATAAATGCGTATTAATAGAGCATTGATAAAGTAAACAATGATATAGTCATACAGTAGACTGCTACATAGATGTTAGAAAGATGAAGAAAAATCAATATGCAATAACACCGAAAGATATCCATGATATATTGTTAGTCAAAGCAAGTTGCAGGACAATATATATGTCATGCTCCCGATTGTGTTAAGGGCGGCCTAGGTAAACACCTGTACTTGCTGCCTCTCACAGCCACATCAAAATTACAACTAAAAGACAGAACAACTATCATCCAGAACCACTGGAAAGCTGGCTGAATGGAAGTACTACAACTAGAGAGGTAAAGAAGAAAGTGCATTGAGACTGGTAGGAGGTACGGAGGCACAGAATGGGCTGGCACCCTGGTGTGCTGCTTTTTTAATTGGGAGGGAGATACAAACTCCCGCTTTCTCTGAGCTCCAGTGCTGCGGGACACTCAGGGGGACCCAGACACATACGGGGAGAAACTAAACTGTCTGGCATTGGTGCAGGAACACGGGGGCAGCTTTTTTCCAGAAAGAGGTGCTCTCAGCGGTTATTGTTCATGTGCTGGGACCTCAGCTGTGCAGGGCTGACTGGCAGCCATTGCCATTTGCTCTGTCCTGGAGATTCCCTGAGACCCTGTCCTACCCAATTTACAACCCCACCCCAGCTGTGTGCAGTGACTTTTGCATATGAATGGTCTGTCTTTTATTAGCCTAAAACTTATCAAACAAGCTGTAGCTGGGTCAGGGAGCCCCAAAGCTATCAAAAGAAGGCACAAGGCTGGCACCAGCAGCAGCCTGCTTTACTTCACAGCTGGCCTCATGTGGGCACTTCCAAACCTGATACATAGAGGAGGAATCTGCAGATCTCTCTGTAGCTCCTGCTGGGTGACCCCAGGCAGTGGCTGACTTTGCACCTCCTTGGAGATCCAAGAGCCAGTATACCCAGTGGTCAGTGTGAGACCATACCAGATTACAACTCTTCACATCCATAAGTGACACACTCAAGGGGCAGAATCAGTGAGCACCAAAGCCCCAGTGAAGCAAGTCCTGCCCCATAAGGGTGTCTCCTGCACAGCAGCTCTTCCATTGTAGACACAGCTGGTCTTCACAGCCAATTGGCCTGGAGGTCAATTCCTCCCAGTGATACCAACAGCAATCAATGCTTAACTACAACAAGACTGTGCACACAGCCCACAAAGGGGTGCACCAAGAGTGTCCACCTCAGGTGATTGGAGAGGCTGAGCCACTGGGCCCTATAGGACACTTACTACACAAGGCCACTCTATCAACTCAAGGAGACTTAGCAGCTACCCAATACATAGAAACAAACACTGGGAAGCAGTCAAAATGTGGAGACAAATATACATGCCAGAAATGAAAGAAATGGAAGAAAGCAAACTACTGGATATAGAGTTCAAAGCCACAGTTGTAAGGTTACTAAAGAAACTTCTAGAAACCTCTGAGGAACTTAGTGAGACCTTTAAGGATCTTAGTGAGAATGCAAAAAAAAAAAAAAAAAAAAAAAGGAAAAATACCAGTCAGAAATTAAGCATACACTGACTGAAATAAAGAATAATATACAGAGATTCAACAGTAGATTAGAGGATCCCAAGAATCAAGTCAAAGATTTGAAATACAAGGAAACAAAACAAAACAAAAACAAACAAACAATAAAACACGGAACCAGAAGAGCAAAAAAAAAAAGAATCCAAAAATATGAAGATAGTGTAAGGAGCCTCTGGGACAACTTCCAGCATACCAACATCCGAATTATAGGGGTGCAAGAAGAAGAGAGAGACCAAGATATTGAAAACCTAGTTGAAGAAATAATGACAGAAAACTTCCCCTACCTGATGAAAGAAATAGACTTACAAGTTCAGGAAGTGCAAAGAACCCCAAACAAGAGAAATCCAAATAAGACCACACCAAGACTAATCATAATTAAAATGTTAAGGGCAAAAGACAAAGAGAGCATCTTAAAAGCAGCAGGAGAAAAACAGTTAGTTACCTACAAGGGAGTATCCACACAACTGTCAGCTGATTTCTCAAAAGAAACTATGCAGGCCAGAAGGGAGTGGCAATAAATATTCAAAGTGATGAATAGCAAGAACCTGCAACCAAGATTACTCTACCCAGCAAAGCTATCATTTAGAATTGAAGTTCAGATAAAGAGCTTCACAGGCAAGAAAAAGCTCAAGGAGTTCATCAACACCAAAACAGTATTACATGAAATGCTGAAGGGTATTCTTTAAAAAGAGGAGAAAGAAGAAAAAGGTAGAGATAAAAAAATATGAACAACAAAGTGACAACAAATATATATCTATCAACAAGTGAATCTAAAAATCAAATGAATAAAAATTCTGATGAACAGAATAAACTGGTGAATGTAATAGAATCAGGGGCATGGAAATGGAACAGACTGACAATTCTCTGGGGGAAGGGAGTGTGGGGGGATGCCAGAAGAGATGGGACAAAGATCTTATATTCATGTACGCAGTGCCTATGGGTGTGGACAGTGGGGTGGCAAGGGTCTGGGGTACGGCGGGCACCAGGTGGAGGGGAGCTACGGGGAGGAAAAAAGAGGAACACCTGTAATAATCTGAACAATAAAGATTTTTTTAAAAAAGAAAACACCAACATTTGTTTATAAATTTTAGAAATTTAACCAAGACCAGAGTTGTGGTGTTTGAGAGGGAAGGGAGAAAAAAAAGAAGGTGGAAGGGAAGACTGGGCTATATTTAGGAGTCTGACAACCAAATGTGTTGTCAATCTTATTTTTAAAACGTAGCTCTAAGGAGCTCCTGCCTTTTCCTATCTGTCTCCCAGTTGGTCAGGCTCAAATCTCCATTCTTTCTGACTGACCTCTTTCTTGGGAACCAGTTCCTAGTCTGTCAATTCTGGTTAGTCTTATCAATACTATCTTCCTACCTTTCTTGGTTTTCTCTTCATTTCTTTTCATTTCCACTTTCTCTGCCTTGTTGTCCAGGCCTTTACCATTTCACTCATCAATTATTGCAGTTGATTTCCAGCAGATTTCCCAGCCTACAGTTTTGTGGGTTTTTTTCCTAAGCCCACAAACCCTTCCTCTGTCCTATATAGGGTCCTCCTAATCCCCAGCAGTGGGCAAGCCCAAAGTCTTCAGTGCTTACTATTGATACACTTGCAACTTCAGAGGAAGGCTAGGCAATCAGGCACCCACCCACAGCATGGCCCAGTTTATAGTTTGAGG
Source organism: Myotis myotis (assembly GCF_014108235.1). NCBI lineage: Eukaryota > Metazoa > Chordata > Mammalia > Chiroptera > Vespertilionidae > Myotis > Myotis myotis. The sequence continues at coordinate 25,719,698 of NW_023416346.1, forward strand.
TGTAACTCCCAGGACCACACATGGTGATGGGCTCAACTTCTCTGGTTATGAGAATCCCTAATCTGACAGGCCTTTCCTATCTGTCAGCTTTCTAAATAGCACTTATTCTTCAGTACCCATGAGCACCACTATAAGAACCCACTTAGTTTTTAAATTTAGCTTTATTGCTACAAGTATTACAGATGTCCCCTTTGTTTGTTTGTGTGTTTTTTCCCATTGACACCCTCTACCCCATACCCACCCCTCCCAGGCCTTCACAATTCTATTGACCGTGTTCATGGGTTATGCATATATGCATATAAGTTATTTTGATTACAAAACCCTTCATTCATTATAATTCTGTTGACTAATACAATTCCAATGGGGATTCATCAGTCTGTTCCATGCTTCTATGATCAATTTTATTTATCAGTTTATTTTGTTCATTACAGTCAACATATGAGTGAGATCATGTGATACTTATCATTCTCTGATTATCTTATTTCACATTGCATAATACTCTCCAGGTCTCCCCATGCCATTTCAGCTCTTTTTTAGAGCTGTGTAGTATTCCATCATGTAAACGTACCAGTGTTTTTAACCACTCATCTGATGATGGACACTCAGACTGTTTCCAAATCTTAGCTATTGTAAATTGTGTTGCTATAAACAGAGAGGTGCATATAATTCTGATTGGTGTTTCTGATTTCTTGGGATATATTCCTACAAGTGGGATTACTGGGTCAAATGGGAGTTCCATTTTTAATTTTTTGAAGTAACTCCACAATGTTTTCCACAATGGCTACACCAGTTTGAATTCCCGCCAGCAGTGTACAAGGATCCCTTTTCTCCACATCCTCACCAACATTTGTCATTTGTTGATTTGTTGATGATAGCCATTCTGACAGGTGTGAGGCGACACCTCATTGTCATTTTAATTTGCATTTCTCAGATGATGATTAGTAATTTGGGCATCTTTTCAAACGCCCACTTTGGAGAAGTGTCTATTTAGGTCTTTTGCCCATTTTTAAATTGGATTGTTTGTCTTCCTTTTGTTAAGTTATATGAGTTCCTTATATATTTTTGAAATCAACTCCTAATTGGATGTTATCATTGGCAATTATGTTTTCCCATGCAGTAGGCTCACTTTTCATTTTGTTAATGGTTTCTTTTGCTGTGCAGAAGCTTTTTATTTTGATGTGGCCTCATTTGTTTATTTTCTCCTTAGTTTCCTTTGCCTTAGGAGATGTATCAGTAAACATATTGCTATGAGAGATGTCTGAGATTTTTCCACCAATGGTTTCATCTAAGATTTTTATGGTTTCACAACTTACATTTAAGATCTGTTATCCATTTTGAGTTTATTCTTGTATATTGTGTAATACAGCTTCACAGGGGAGTTTTACCAAACATTCAAAGAAGAACTAAAACCTACCCTTCTCAAACTATTCCCAAAAATCCAAGAAGAAGGAACACTTCTAAGCTCTTTCTATGAGGCCAGCTTTACACTAATTCTAAAACCAGATAAAGACACTACAAAGAAATAGAATTACAGGCCAATATTCCTGATTAACATAGATGTTAAAATCCTCAACAAAATATTAGCAAATTGGATCTAGCAGTACATTAAAAAGATGATATACCATGACCAAGTAGAATTTATTCCAGGGATGCAAGGCTATTACAATATTCATAAACCAATAAACATGATACAGCACATAAATAAATTGCAAGATAAAAATCACATGATCACATCAATTGATGCAGAAAAAGCATTAAACAAAACCAACACCCTTTTTTTGATAAATACTCTCAGCCAAAAGGGAATAGAGGGATCATACCTCAACATAACAAAGGCCATATATGACAAATTTACAGCCAACATCATACCCAATGGGCAAAAACTAAGACCATTTCCCCTAAGAACAGGAATAAGCCTTCACCACTCTAGTTCAGCATAGTACTGTAAGTCCTAGCCATAGCGATCAAACAAAAAGAAAAAATAAAAGGCATCCAAATTGGAAATGATAAGGTAAAACTGCAATTATTCACAGATTATATGATATTGTACATAGAAAACCCTAAAGACTCCATAAAAAAAAAAAAAAACTACTAAATTTTAAAACTGAATTCAGCAATGTAGCAGGATACAAAATTAACACCCAGAAATGTATGGCATGTTTATACACCAGTAATGAACTCTCAGAAAGCGAAACTAAAAACAATCCCATTACCACTGCTACAAAAAAATTAAGATACTTAGGAATAAACTTAACCAAATGGTAAACGACCTGTACTCAGAAAACTATAGAATGTTGACTAAAGAGAGGAAGATATAAACAAGTGGAAGAATATACCGTGTTTATGGATTGGTAGAATCAACATCATTAAAATGTCCATACTACCCAAAGCAATCTATAGATTTAATGTAACCCCTATTAAAATACCAATAGCATATTTCACAGATCTAGAACAAGCACTCCAAAAATTTATATAGAACCAAAAAAGACCCCAAATAGCCGAAGCAATCTTGAGAAAGAAGAACAAAGTTGGAGGAATCAAATACCAGATATCAAGTTATACTACAAAGCCACTGTTCTCAAAACAGCCTGTTACTGGCACAAGAACAGACATTTAGATCAATGAAACAGAACAGAGAGCCCAGAAATCAACCTGAGACATTATACTCAATTAATATTTGACAAAGGAAGCAAGAGCATATAATGGAGTCTCTTTAATAAATGGTGTTGGGAAAACTGGACAGGTACATGCAGAAAAAATAACCCACTTATTTTTGTGAGCCTCAGCAATGCCTTCCAAACCAAACTCCTCAGTTGTCACTTCTTATAATCTTTCTTTTATTGCCATCTGTGTAAATCCTTAAAATGTGCATAGAATCTCCTCAAGAGTGGAAACCATGTCTCTTGCACTAATTAATAGATTACATAACCTGAATTTACTCATGATTTTCCAGTCTGTAAATACAATAGGGTCACGAGAATCTATACTTCTGCTTATGCGAGACTGTCCTCCTGCAGAGAGCCCTTCAAGTATTTCTGGGACTAGCCAATAGCATCTCACCTTTGCTCATGATCAAGCCCCTGTCAGCCGTCCAGGTTCACTACCATATAGCATACAAAATTTCTTTCCTCATTTCCTGCTCTCAACCCCTGCCAGGCACCAGTGTTCCCCACTGGGCACCACTGCTGTTTTTGAGGGATACCACTGTGTTCACTAGGCACCAGCCTCCTGCAGTCACCACTACAATTATATTTCTTTGTGCTTGCTGCACTGTTATGAATTAACAGTCTCTCACAGCCATTGCTGGTGAATGAAGGATGATATTAACTAGGACATGCTTTGATTTGCTTTTCCAGTGGTGGAGATAGGTTGCATTGTTTTATCCTTACGCTCTCTCAAGTCATCATTGGGACCCACCAGCAGACATTTGTGAGGTGCTTTACAGGGATCGAGATACACTGTTCTGAGCTGTTGAGAAAAGTAATCCTACCTGCCATGGTTGCCAGCCCAAATCAATCTGTCCTACTCTGAAGTGTTTTAGATCCTCATATGGAAACTTCCTATCTCTGCATCTTCAAGTTCAAATCCAAGTATGATTTTATCTCAAATTTCAAGAAAGGTCAGCTCATACCTCAAATAAAGTTTCTTTGTGCCCATCTGCTAGGCAAAATAGAAAGCTCCCTAAAGCAGTTCTCACAAGGGGAGAATTAGGGAAGTAAAACAAAAGAAATGCTTTATCCACCCACCTGAAGTGGCACTGGGAAGTGCAGCTAGGAATGAATGAACAAATGCTCTGCATGCAAAAGTGTGGTTGAAGGATAGTCAGAAGACAGTTTATGAGTGTTTGTCAGTGCTTAACAATATTACCATTCACATGGTTCCTGGAGGCTTTGACATTAAAACTCCTGGAGGGGGTGAGGGGGGGTGAAAAGTGTTCACACTTAGGGTTTCTAGACCCAAGATCAAGTAAACCTGGTGGTGTGAAAGGTTCACAATAGAGACACAAATGGTAGGAAATTTATCTTGGCTTTCTTTTTAAAATACCTGAAAGAATATAGAAGCACTGTGACTTTATAAAAGACAAAAGGTAACTGCAAATTTTTCAATAGTCTTAGTAAAAGAAACACTTTCAACTCATATAAAATAGGTTAGCAATTTCTTGTGACATTTGGTCTGAAGCCCTGGCCATGTAGCTAAGCTGGTTAGAATGTCATCCCAATGCGCCATTCAATCCCCCATCAGGGCACATAAAAGAATCTCTCTCTCTCTCTCTCTCTCTCTCTCTCTCTCTCTCTCTCTCTCTCTCTCTCTCTCTCATCTGAAATTAATAAATAATAAAATAAAATAAAAAGCTGATAGTCTGAAATGCATGACACTTTAGTGGCAGATATAACATTAGAAGTTTCCAAACTGTTTGTAGTAGGCATCAAATTTTCTCAAACTCTTTTCATATAAACATTTTTGGAATTTCCAGGACATCCTCTCTTATATGGGCCTATTTCAAGGATAATACCATAAATAATTTTGTATTTATACACAGGAGAAACAAGGGGTGATTACTTCTCTGACAAAAGGATCTCCGCCCTCTACAGAGTAATATGATTTACAAAAATATATTTTATGGTAGCTTTATTTTTTTATGGTTTTATTTTTCTTAAACCCTACTTTCATATTCTTTTCAGATTATAAAAGTAATGCTCATCACTAAAGAGCACTTGAGATTTGTATGAAAGTTTGTGCTTTTCAAGCCTTGCCCCTCTCCCATCCACCCCTCATTTGGTTCTGGCAGCCCTATGAGGGAGGGGGCCAGAGCAGAATTTCCTACTTATATTTTGTTTCATCTTTACTGTATTTTTTTAATTACAGCATTATTGTTGTTGTAAAATATCAAAATAGTTCAATGTCTAACATGGAACTTTCTTTACTGCACATGACTTTCATAACTTCTCTCCAAGTTAATAGTATTCTAACATTTCATATTTAAAAACCCACTAAGTGTGGACAACAGGGGTGAGGGTGAGGGCAGGATTGGGGGGATGAGGGGACATTGGGGAGATAAGGACACATTTGTAATATCTTATTCAATAAAGGGAAAAAATAAAAAATTAAAAAATAAAAACCCACTAAGGACTGGTAGTAATGTTTTCAGCTTAGAGAAGTGAACGCCAAATCTGAGTGTGCATCAGAATTACCTGAATTAACTAAAACTAAGGATTCCTAAAACCCATTCCAGACTTACTGAATCAGAATCTATGGTAGTAAGAAACTTTGGGAGAGCCTATTTCAGATGGCACCCCTGTTCCTACCTCAAGGAGAGGACTCTGTTCTCACTAATTCCTTCAATCCAGGCTGTAATATTTAACAGAACTTTACATTACAGAATGCATGAAGAGTGACATAGAGACACCCAAGGTAGTATCTTACAACTACCAGTTTATGTTTTATGATCCACATGCAATTTCCAGCCTACTTCCTGGCAGTATCCTCAAAGCAGGTGCCAGCTCAAAATCCACACAAATAGGAATCTTCAGGAATTCCCTTGAGTAGTGTTCCAACTCCAGTTCCCCTTGGCTCCAGCAAAAGTAAAAACTCTTGTCCTATATCTAAGAACATTGGCTCACTTTTCCACCCCCAAGTAGTTGACACTGAGATGCTTCATTTCCTCTTGGGGAAATGCTATTCCTCATCTCCAGATATCATGACCCTGACAAATAATCAGGAATCCACATTCCATTTCATGACTGTCATATTGAGTCTCAAATAACACCAAGTGAGGCCATCTTTCATCTAGTCTAGCAAGATCTAACTCAGTTGCTTGTCATAGCCTCTAGGGTAAGAAAAAAATCAAACCTGCACACCTCTTTGGCCACAGACTAATCTCAATTCCAAATCTTTGGATGGGGGGCAGAATCCCTGAGCAAAAGCCACATCCATCTGGGGGAGGGGGAAATCCAAGCTTAATCCATCTTTAGAAAAAAGGAAATTCTCTAACTCTATTAGAGAATAGTTTGTTGAAACCCAATTTACATCACCAAACAGATTGATTAGCATCTCACTCTGAAGTAAGGTCCCTTCTGAACAAAAACTGTAGGTTTTTATGACAAAAGAAGCTCATTGAGGCGGAACTCCCCCAAACAAAGCCAGGACCTGCTACCCTTGAAGTGTGTCACTTCCAACTCCCTTACACTTTTCCTCCTATCTAAAATTTATTTAATTCAAATCCCTCTTCTTCCTGGAAGCCTTCCCTGGTCATATTGGACCACCAGGATGTTGCCTTCCAATGAATCATGACAATTTATCCTGTTTACCTAGCAATTGTTCACACATAGTCTTGAGACTATTCTTGTAATATTGCCCTAAACATTTGAATTATTTTATCATTTAACTTTGGGTATAAATATCTGTCACCACCATCACCATCCCCATTTGATCATGAGCTACTTAAGGGTGTCAATATGAGCATCTCCCCAGGCTTCTTTAGACTATCTCAGAGTCAGTTCTCTATTCCACTCCAGGACTAGCTCTTGTCTGTTCTTGTCACACAAGTAACCATTGAGTGGTTGAAAGAAATAATTGAAAATATCCTGCTGTTCCAAAATATGTCTATGAAGTTTATATAATTGTTCAGTCCTCACAAGAACCCTATATGGCAGATGTTGGCATTGTTCGCATCACATGAATGAGAAAACAGATTCAGAAAGCTAAGCAGATGTCTGATCTGATCTGATACCCAAAAAATGTCCTCCTAACTATTATTTTAAACTATTTCCCCAGAAGTTTATTTTGACTGGATGTATGGGAAGGTATATGGTAAATTAAGGTCAGGCTGTGAAATCTATACTTAGTTTGATAAGCAATGGGGTGCTATTGAAGGCTCTTGAGCACAGAAATGACAGGATCAGTGTTCGGTATTAGGAAGATTAATGTGACAGTAGGGTGTAAAATGAGAGTGGTGAGAATCTGAAGGGGGAAGACCAGTTAGTAAGTAAAGGCAAATAGTCCAAATGACAGAGCAATTAGAACTTGAAGGAAGAAGGTAAATGTGCAAGAAAGAGGGGATGATTATAAAAGGTGACAAGAGAAGATTTGAGTTTGGGTAGTGGACACACGGTGCAATATACAGATCTTGAAACATAACATGGAAACCCACACATGAAACCTATATGTTCAATTTGACCAATGGCATCCCAATAAATTTAATAAATAAAATAAAATAAACATTAAGAAGGAATGTTTCTATAGCCAAAGAAGTGAAGAAAAGGGCAATCTCTCAATATTATACAAAATAAGCCTAGTTTTACTTGACACCCCTTTTCTCTTGTCTGTTGTGATTCTTGTTTCCTTTCTTCCCTTGTGATTTAGCTACAGTCACCTTACTGGGGACATTTCTGTTAGGTCCTTAAATATTTCTAAGGAACACAAACATTTAAAAGTTAGAATTGTGATTATTCCACCTTGGAGCAGAGCCACAATATTAAATCTTCAGGGCAGAAATGTATTAAAATATGCTCAGTGTTTCTGCCTGATTCAGACACTTCAGCGTGAATAATGTTTCAGACTAATACATTGAAATTAAAGATGACAAAGTGTGAATCAGGAACCTCTTTTTAAAACAGCATATTATAGAAAACAAGCAATATTAACTTGTATTAAAGTCAGGAATTTGGATCAACTCTAGAAGCTTAAAAATTGCACATATGTTTTTTATTAATGAGGACTTAATTACTAATTTTAAAAATATTTAAAGAGAATATGCATAACCCATGGGCGCTGACGATAGGGTGATGAAGGCCTGGGTCAGAGGATGGGGGGCGTGGCAGAGAGTGGAGAGAAGTGGTCAATGGGGGAAAACAGGGGACATATGTAATACTTTCAACAATAAAGATTTTTTAAAAACTAAATTAAACTTTTTTAATGATGTAAACATTATTTTTTCTCCTATTTGCTTTCTGATCTTTCCTATCAGACCTTCTTCAATTGGATTTTTCTATATCTCTTTTGATTATTTTATTTTTATATCTCCAGAAAAGTACATGGTTAGATGCTACTCAGACAAATATTATCCTATTACCCACAATGATGGTGACCCACTGTGTACCATGTTTTATGCATCAAATATCTTTCCTTGGCTTCAAATATTTGGGATTACTAATGTTCCAATAATACATTAGGCACATTGTGGTGGTACTGAAGCCACAAGAAAGGAATATTACTTTATTAATACAGAGTTGAAGATGTGCTCATTCATTGAGGGAAGGAAACACACAGTAAAAAGAACATAAGCTCAACTGATACCAAGGAATCCAGAGGAAACCGCATCTTACAAAATTCGCACACAGCCTTGCTCCACAGTGTGCCCCTCCAACTCCCCCGATGGTCTCTCTCATTTTAGTAGTAGAATGGTTAGTACCGAAAAGGTTTACACCAAAATGGGAAGTTCTCTTATTTACTGCATTCTGAAAGCCTTACTGTCCTGTGCCACTATTTGGTGTGTATATTATAATAAAATCCATATGAGAGTGTTTATATTTTAAAGATGTGCTCTAATATGTTCTGAGTTAGGGCTTTTGACAATACTGTATAGATTCAACACAAAGCTAACTGAAAGGCTAATCTTCCCATTGTTACACTTTAATTAGTGAGACCTGCCATTATAACTTTTTATGATGGAAAGTATCAGGCCTTTTATCTTACTTTTAAGCCCTATTCTAAAAACAGAAATGGAACTGAAAAGACAAAGGAAATTGCATTTTATGACACAATAAGGAGAGTCTTTAAAAATCCAGGGAAGTTCACAAACTGCCAATGAAAACTACTTGGAGGCAGCACCACCAAGAAGGGAGCGGTTTACTGAGTATACAACATTAGCAATCAGCTACCTCCCTAATCCTCTCCAGAATCCAAGGGACAAGAAAGAATAAGAACATTTCATAAGAGTGCCTGTAAGGACAGCCTTTCAATTACATCTCTTAATATGTAGGAATTTAGAGATGAGTTCCAAAGCTAGAATTATCCTGGTTTATCATACTTGGGTTCTTTTTAACATCAGGTTGGAGTTAAATGACAAACATTTATTACAACTTATTTTAAATTAATTACATCTATTTCATTATTTGTCTCACTAAAAATTGTTCTGACACTTTTACCAGAAAATTTAACATTGAAATAAAAATCATTACTAAAAATATAAGGAATTGGATTACAAATTAGCATAAAATTAGGAACCACCTAACCAAATTTTACAGGTTGAGCTACTTTATCTTTTAAGATAAGTTGAATTTAACAAACTTGACATTTAAGTAAAAAGTGCACTCAAAAACTTCTCAGGAAATTGTAACTTAAGAAAAAAAAGCTAAAAACAATCCAGAAGCCACAGACAAAAATATGGCTTTTTTTCTGATTTTATACAATCCTTTTCTGCAAACACTATTTATATAAACATTATTGTAGTTTGTCCTCAAGATAGAAGAGGCTTGATATGAATTAATGTACTGTTTTGAGGATATGTGCATGTTTTGAGAGCACATGAGTCAAAAATATACACACAAAGTTGAAAATGTGATTTTGTGTTTGGAATGAGAAATAATTGTTTACTGATAAAACAAAAATATTAAAGTTAAATCAAGGGCACAGTGCTTTTCATGAAGTGCAAAATAATCTATTACTGCTAAAATCATTTTCCTTCATTCTTTCATTTTTCTGTAATTTGGGTAGATTCAGTTAGTTTACTTTTCCTCTGACTGGAAACCAAACCTTTTAACTGAGATAAAGGAGAGCTATTCAAAGCAGAATAGGAAAAAGAGCAGGGGTTGGGGGTGGGAGAGTAGTTGTGAGGGGGTGGATCTAAAAAAAGGGAAGATGCTGCCTTACAAAGTGCCTGCTTTGCAAATTCCAACACACTGTCAATTTGTTCCCTTTGTCCATTCCTTATCTGCAGTTAAAGGCTGGATCCTACATCAGAAACCCAGTTCAATGCACACTCCAGCTCTAGAACTTTCCTCAGCCCTATCCAAACCACAAGGGGATGATACAAAAGAAAAAGATGCTCTCCTCTTTTCCTACCTCCACCATTACTGCCCCCATTTCATCTAGGCAGCTTGGTAAGGAGAGCAAAAGGGTGCCTTTGGCATCTGTAGTTGAGTCACCAAGCATTAACTATTATGGTTCCATCATCTGACTACATTGTGAGTTAATGTTCAAATTGAAGAAATTATTTTTTTAAGTTTCTGTGAGGTAGTCCAGGAACTCTATTAGTGATTGGAGGGAGAAATAAGTTGTGAGTTTAAAATAACCCAAAACTTCAAAAGCAAATTTTGGAACATAACATTATTTGTTGGAACTGCCTGTATTAAAAAGGCTCAGTGGAGAGCACTCTATGGCTTAAAAAAAAATGTAGATAAGCTAAATGTCTCTACTTGTTTCATTCAAACAGGTATTTTTTTTTTACTATAATGAAAAAAAAATCCTTTAGCATCCATAATGATAAAAGTTAACTTTAGAGTTAGCTTTTCCTCCCAACTATGTCTAATAGAAGTATAGGGAAGGTGAAAGAATTATTGTCCTTTGGACTCATAGATAGAGAGCAGGCTGACAGCTGTGGTAGGTGGTTGGGAGGCTGGGTGGGGGGAAGATTGAGCAAAAAAGAAAATACTCAAGGACAGAGACAACAGGGTGGTGACTGGGAGGGAGGTGGAGAAGTGTATATGGAGCATAAATGATGATGGAAGGAGATCTGACTTGGGGTGATGAACACACAATACAGTGTACAGATGAAGTGTTGTGGAATTGAAACCTGTGTAATTTTATTAACTAGTGTCACCTTAATAAATTCAATAAAAAGGAAAAGAAATTATTGTTCTTATTCATTACAGAAAAAGCAAGGGCATTATTTTCCTATTTAGGAAGTGCTAGAATTCTTAAGACAGCACAGTACTTATAAGGTTACCATTTTTAATATGTCATGATAATTGAAATACAAAGTTGCAGAAATCTGGAGGAGGATTTTTTGGCATAAAGAACAGGAAATGATCAGAAATACAAAAAGGCTTGGGTTTGGCATTTAAATTAAACATTGAATCAAACAAAGACATGCTGAGGAATCTACCCCCTGCTTTTAGATACCAATTTGTCCTCAGAGCTATATCTCTGTGTCTCTGAATGGTTGGCAGTTCTATGTTGGCAAAATGAAAAAGAGAGAATTGAGACAATTGTCCACACTGGGAAAAATATTTCCTCAGACAAAAGTCATTTTGAAGGTTATTAATTAAGCAGGCCATTTTGATATACTGACTGTTAAAAACCACTGGTGAACAAGTAGATAAATTGATAATAAGAGTTTTGACATTCTCTGTAAAACAGTTTTGAAATTCTCTGAAATTCTACTGGACAAAAATCGTGCACCTATGGATGAAGACAGTGGGTGGGGAGTGAGGGCGGAGGGTGGGGTGGGAACTGGGAGGAGGGGAGTTATGGGGGTGAAAAAGAGGAACAAATGTAATAATCTGAACAATAAAGATTTAATTTAAAAAAATGATGAGAGAGAATCATTGACTGGCTGCCTCCTGCATGCCCCCTACCGTGGATCAATCCCTAAACCCGGGCATGTGCCCTTGACTAGAATTGAACCCAGGACCCTTCAGTCTGCAGGCTGACTCTATCCACTTAGCCAAACCAGCTAGGGCCCTATCAGCTTTCTAAGTGACAATTTCCCACTCTGAGGGAGCAATAAAGGACTTGTCATGAAAAAAAAAAAGAAATTCTCTGAAATCCTAAAACTTTCATATATATCAGATTCACCTGGAACACTTGTTTCAAAGGCATAACCCCAGATTCTGACACTGATAAGTTTGATTACGTTTATCTGAGTTGGGTCTGAGAAATGCTGATACCAGTGACTCACAGGCCACACACCAGGTAGCCTCTTTACCCTATGATTCTGTGGAAATCTCTAAATAAGCAAAAAAATATATATAAAATGTTGATTGAATCATGTAAACAAACTTTTAGTTATTCAATGCTCATTTATTGATGTACACTGTGCCAAGCCAGGGACATGGTAGGAACAAAAGTCAATTTCTTTAACACCTAGCTATCTATGTATAATTTCCTGACTTTCCATATCATTTTGTTTGTATAAACAGAGTTGTCCCTGCACAATGCCAGAACATCCAGTTGATTTAATGAATCAATCAATTTAAATAACTTCACAATTAATATTGAATATTTTTTTGAAAAACTGAAATTTTGGTTTCGATTAGATACAGCCATTCTCTACATTTTAGAATGTTTAACGTAGAAAAGTTCCTGAAGTGGTCCTCAGATTGTGTCCTGAATTTAACCATTTAAGGTGGGGGGAGCCTTAGCCGGTTTGACTCAGTGGATAAAGCATTGGCCCTCTGACTGATGGGTCTAGGGTTCGATTACAGTGAAGAGCACGGACCTCAGTTGTAGGCTCATTCCCCTGGTCAGCCTGTGTGGGAGGCAACCAATTAATATGTCTCTCTCACATCAATGTTTCTCTCTCTGTCTCTCCCCGTCTATTTCACTCTCTTGAAAAATCAATGGAAAAAAAATATCTTGGGTGAGGATTAACAAAAAAAAAAAAGGGGGGGGGAGTTAAGGCTGAGATACATAACATATGCTTGAGGTTAATGCTCAACCTGAGGATCAGTGAGGTTCTCCACTTCTTTCATTCTAGACAATACATTTAAAAATCAAACATAAATATTCACCGAAACCGGTTTGGCTCAGTGGATAGAGCGTCGGCCTGCGGACTGAAAGGTCCCAGGTTCGATTCCGGTCAAGGGCATGTACCTGGGTTGCGGGCACATCCCCAGTGGGGGATGTGCAGGAGGCGGCTGATTGATGTTTCTCTCTCATCGATGTTTCTGACTCTCTATCTCTCTCCTTTCCTCTCTGTAAAAATTCAATAAAATATATTTTAAAAAAAAAACATAAATATTCAAGCCACTCAACTTACAGTTAGCACAGGAATTGTAATGTTTTTATAGCACTGAAGAAATGTTATATCATCTATTTTATACACTGATCTCTTCTGATTCTACCAGGAATTTTAGTTTTGAACACCAAACTACTGTGAACACATACTTTTAATCTAAATGAATATATGTGTATATATATATATATATATATATATATATATATATATATACACATATATATATGTGTGTGTGTGTGTGTGTACACATAAGCCATGATTCCTTTATGAATCACCACATATGCATCAAATACGTTTCAATTTGTGTAGGCTACAGAAGTAATCTTTCCCCACCTCAACAAAAAATGCCTAAGGCCACACATTTTAAGAAATGACTGAAAATTGAAAACAAATGCATAATTACCCTTTCAAAATAATTTAGTTTTAATTAATATATTTATATATAGATGCTCAATTTAAAACACTTAAAAGATGCAAGTGTAGAAGAATTGATAAAATACTTACTGTATATCAAGTTTTTGCATTTATCAATTACCAATTGATTTTCTGATTTAATATTTACCCAATAGAAAACCATTTTGGTTAATTATAAATTCAAAGTTTTTTCTAGATTTTTGTTTTTTAAAATAGGGAAGTGCTTATTTCACTGTGTTCTGATTTTCAAGTACTATATTCCAAATATTCACTCACTTATCCAAAGTGATTACAGTGTTAATAGAAGCATTTGTGCTTAAATTCAGTGTTCAAATAGCTGTATTATGCAATTAGTCAATGTGCAATTACAGGAAATCTATTGGAGCCAGATGCAAGCAATCCAGACATATGCAAACTAGAGATTAAGACTTCCTCAGTTTTATGTTTATAAGCAAATTATCCAGTTAAACGGGGCTTACTAAAGTATGAATTGCCAGGCCAGGGGACCCCACCAGAGCATTTTAAACCAGTTGGACCTGTGAATTTTCATTTCAACAGTTCAGAGAGATGCCTTAAAGCTCTGAAATTTTTCAGCACTGTAAATGTGGTGTGAGTTCAAGTACCCATAGCAAAGACAACAACCCAAAAAAAAGATGTCCTTAGTGGTTTTCCTTAATTAGGGCTTCTTTTTCCTCTCCGATTTAATTTCTTTCACAATAATGTCTTATCAGAAAGTCTTGTGAGAACACTTCCTGGCAGTCTCAGTCACAAGATTAAATCTAGTGCCTTGGACATAAATATTGAGTTTCAGTGTTCAATAACATAACATTCAATGGATGAAGCTCCATTTCATATCCTTGATATACCCACAAATCAGTTTCAAAAACCATGGAAGGTTCAGAAATGATCAAGGAATAGACGTGTGATGGAGCAGATGCACAGATGCTGTGCTGGAAGAAAAGACAAATGCTGAAGTGCATAATGATTCTGAAAAGATTTCTTTATCAAACATGTCTTGTTTGAAAGAACAGAGCTGTTGGCATCAGATGTGGGATATCAGCTTGTTAGCAAAGTGAAACATGATGGCTGCTAGATACTGGTGATTGATGGATCAATCAAAATTACTGATGTTGCACAACTGAACATCTTCATTTAATATGTCAATGGTCAGAAGTTAATGAAACACCTTCTGTTTGGGCTTATCACCACAACCAATAAGATGTCACATCTCAGTGGATATCCTGGCTAAATATTTTTTGTAAAGAATAGTGAAGTTTCCAAAGAAATGTTATCAGCTGGCCAATCAATTATAAATTTTGTTGATGATTTGATCCAAAAATATGAGTGTAGCTTTTCTGTGTAAGTTCCAACTGGGTAAAATTAATGAATTATTTGTAAATGACTTTTATGCACTAGATTTATATCAAAATGTTAAAATGCATTTATTTATCTGTACCACAAATAACCTCCTATTATTGACTCTGAGCCATTTACAGAAGGAAGTTCCTGATTACCTGATTTTAAAAAAAAAAAAGTATTTTTCCCTTACAGAAAGTTCAATAAAAAGCAACAGGAGCAGGAAGACTTCTCTAAGAATCTACAAATCTCTTCTTTTGTCCCCACCCCAAATCCCCCTACCTGTTCTATGGGAAGACTGTGCTTACTGACTTGATCCTTTGGACTATAGAATGAGGATATGGCCATGAGAGGCACTACAGCACTGCACTAGACATCAGTTTTGAAATTGGTCATCCTAATATATAAAAACCCAGGGTCCATAACATCCAAAATGACGGAAGCCTTGACCGACCAGAAGTCAGCACTGACTGCCACCAATGCGGGCACCCCGACCCAGCACTGACTGCTGAGGGGTCTGAGGATCAGGCTCAAAGAGAGGCCTGGAGAGAGAAGCAGGGTCTGATCCGTAGCCTCTGTGGCAGCTGTTGATCAGCACTTGCCTCTCTCTTTCTCTCCGGGACTGGCCAGTAGCCGCACCTTTCTGATCAGGCCTGTTGATAGGCCCAGAGATGCTGACTGGCATAGAAACCTACCAATCAGAACCAAATCTGAGTGAAGTGTAAGGAGCCAATGGCTGCCTAGGAGGCGGAGCTTTTGACACTGTCTGGCATAGAAACAGACAACTCAGAACCTAATCTGGGTGAACTGGGAAGGCAGAACCTAAGATGGGAGCTGAGGAGGTGTTTTAAGGGCAACAGCTGTTTGGTGTAAGGTGTAAGAAAGTGGCTCAATTTTTTAATGACTGGTTTGGCAGTATAGTACATATGGCTGACTATCAGTCCAGATATAGGAATTATGTATTTTTGTCTGCCAAGAGCATCTCCTCCTGATGAAAAAGGCTTTTCCCCCCATTTAAGCAATCCTATCCTATATAATCTATCTATACTACTAAAAGGGTAATATGCTAATTAGACTGGGTCAACCGGTCATCTTCTGGACATCTGACTTCCTTCTGGACAAAGCCATCTTGGTGGGGGCTGAAGCAGAGGCCATTAGGGGTGATCAGGCCAGCAGGGCAGGGCAGTTGGGGGACAAGATCAGGCCGGCAGGGGAGGGAAGTTAGGGGTGATCAGGCAGGCAGAGGGGTTAAGGGTAATCAGGCAGGCAGGCAGACAGGTGAGTGGTTAGGAGCCAGCAGTCCCAGATTGCAAGAGGGATGTCCGACTGCTGGTTTAGGCCTGATCCTGGGCCTAAACCAGCTGTTGGACATCCCCCAAGTGGTCACCGGTTGGAGATGGTGCAAGCTGGGCTGAGGGAACACCCCTCCCATGCATGAATTTCATGCACCAGGCCACTAGTTTAATATAACCTTGCTTAACGAAGTTTACTTTACTAGGTAACAAACAACCAATAATCAAAATTTAAGTTTAACACAGCTGGCCCCCACATTTAAGAGGGTAGGATCAGAAAGATAAAGGTGATAAACCAGTGAAAAAAGAAATAATGAAAAAAAAAAAAGGTGTCCCAGGCCTCTGTACAAAAGTCATTATCATTCAGCAATACAGACTCTCTAGGAAACTCCAGGTCCCCAAAATCAGTGGGAAGGAAAGAAATGCTCTCCACTTAGTTCATCTGAGAAGAGTTTAGTGTGTTGCTGTTTTGGTTTTGTTTTACTGCATAAATATGCCTATAACTGAGAAAAAAATACATTTCATAATGCTGTAATACATCATTTCTATACTTTCAGTCAAGCCTCAATTTTATTAACATACTACAAGCCTGGTGCCTGCGCCCTCTTGCAATCCAGGACCCCTCAGGGGATGTCGGAGGCCCAGTGTACAGATTCGGCCAGATCCCCACAGGCCAGGCCAAAGGACCACACCGGTGCACAGGCCTCTAGTATGCATATAAGATCTTTGGTTAATCTCTTCCCGCCCTCCCCCCTACCCATTTCCCTCTGAGATTCATCAATCTGTTCTATGTTTCCATGCCTGTGCGTTGAGCATCTGTCCCCTGGTGGTCAGCGCACGTTATAGCTACCAGTGGAACAGTTGAATGGTCAAAAGGTCACTTAGGCTTTTATATATTTAGAAAATAATCAGGGTATCCTTTTAAAACATAATAAAAATAAAAGTATGGTTATAAAGCAATAAGACTGTTAGCTGTTGTTTGTTCTGGTTTTATCTTAAGTAAGGCAATCACTTAGGGAGTCCATAAATTTATTCTAAAGATGCTGACATTGGTAAAAACATTTCAGACTTCTATTTGGGAATGGCTTTCAGAACTAGCTTCCAAGCCTCACAAGAAAATCAGTCTCATTACTCTATGGTCTCACCCGCTTAATGCTAACATAAATTTAGTAGTGGGAAACTGAATAATTTAAGATATCATAAAATTTAATCTTTTTGTTAAATGCAGATGCCAATTTTCATGTTGTAAAATTGTCATCTAATTTGAATACAAGAATAAGTCTGTTGACTAAAGTAAAAGTTTTATCCAAATAAAGGTAAACTATTAAAGTACTGTTTACAGATCAGATTGTTAAATACACAACTTATTTTTATCTAATAATACGTGTATTCAATAGAAGATAATGAACATGCATTTAATAACATTTTAATTTTATGTTTAAATATTCATATCTAGTGATTATGCTTATGAAATACTGTATTTCTTATATGCCCTTAAGTCTCCATACATTTTCTGAAAACTGCATTAATTTGCACCCCAGTATAAATCACTATATGTTTTTAGTAAAATATTCCATAACATTAAAATTAAGAAACTTCCCCAAAGCAGCAAAACAAAAGCTACCTACAAGAAAAAAAGAAGGGAATTAACATTTGACTCTGTGCCAGGCTCTTTGTGGACATTTTCTTGCTTATTCTTAGAATAAACCTAGGAGATATTATTATCATGGTGCAGCTGACCCATACAGAAATTTGTAATTTACATTTTCAAGGATCTTTAAAAATAATCCTTTTACAATACTACACTGTCTGTTTGAAAGAACAGTTTTCTGTTTTATTTTTTGTTTTGTTTTGTTTTTACTTCTTTTTCTTATAAACAAAAAATTCTACCAACATCGTTATGGGGGATACAGAAGTGTAAAGTTTTAGGGAGCTAAGAATCAAAGATTCACAATCTTTCTTACTGGCCTGTACTCCTACTCTCAAAATAAATTAACATAAAAAATCAGAAGGAGATGAGTAGTTTTTCCTTTACTTAAAAATTACAGTATCATCAGCCTACTTAGCAGAAATTTCAATAAAACTGGATCAAAAGAATCAATCGCAATATACTCTATCAGGCTGCAATTTTATAACTCATCATGGCATAATCATGTCAAATAAATACAATGATGGCCACTCACAGATTAGATTAGATTACAGATGTTAAATTTAAAATGAGAAATCAAGTATCTAGTGTTCCAAGAATTTCTCTCTGAAGTATCTTCATCTTGTCTAACATTACAGTTAATTAATAACAACTTGTGTTTTAATAACACCTATATTCCATGATTTTATGAGTGTTCTAATCAATGGTTGAAAGTTGTCTGCCCCACGAATCACTTTGAGGCTTCTGAATAATGTACATTCAATGTGCTATGCTGCAATGTCTTTCCTCTCCAGAGGCCTTCCTTTCTCCTTTGAGGTAATCTTCATCTTTGTCTTTCCCTCTCTTTCTCACCCAAATAGTGGTGTTCAAATGTTCTTTTTCCTCTCCAAACTCTTTCCTCCAGTTATTCCTTCTAATCACCCTAATCAATCCTTGACTCTGAATTCTTCCCCTGAACTCCTTTGCACCTGGTTGAGTCCCTCCAGGAAAATAGAGCTCAAAAAGTTGATTGGGATTTGATGAGTGGGTTATCCCCCACCCCAAGTTTATTGCTCAGTGGAAGTCCAGTTATATTATAAGAAATGTGAATAAAATATAAATTGTTGTCATTCAACAGATTAATCAAGGTTATTTAGGAGCTATAATTGTCACTATAATAAAACAATAATCACAAAAATAATTTAAATGTTTTATTTAGGTCAAACAACAGTTGTAGGGATCCTGAGTATTGCTTTTTGAACACAAACATATGAAATTAATAAAACAAGGATTCATATTGCTAGTTTTAAACATGTGTGGAGTGCAAATTATTTGAAAGAGAATTTCAACAAGGTCAACACAGTGCACGATATAATACATACTGGGTAATGAAACAGACCAGTCTTCACCTCCATTGTCCAATTCATAATACAGGGTGGGGGCTTTTTTGCTTTTCATTTCACAAATGATTGCTCAACACAGACTGAATATACCAAAAGAAGAAAATAGTCTTTTTGTATCTAAGGAAGAAGCTACTACTCTTAAAATTATCACTTCAAGGTAACAGACAATCAAATTGATGTGGTTTTCTTTGAAACCTCATCAGTAAATCATTTCTTGCACAGTAGGTTCGGCATTAACCCTGCATTTAGCATAGGTAGTGTTATGGAGGGCTGGCTGCTGCATACCAACATCAGTATCAAGTTCTTCATCAGGAATTAGAGACTGTCCCGGATACCAAGCAGGACAACACTGGCAAAAGAACAAAAAGTGAACTGCAGATAGCTCAAAACAGGCTACATTTACTCTTAAAAATTTTAATAAAATGTTACTGGATGTTGTTTCAAATGGTAGTTTATAATAAAACATGATGGAACCTGCTATTTTTAACACTTTATATTTCAAATGGTCTTTCATAGGCTGGGTTTTAATAAAACACATTAGATAACATGTACATTCTATTAAGGATCAAATATCATAAACTTGCCATCTGGTGAAGGTTATTTTTATAGTTGCTGTAAAGCTCACATTCATCAGATTTGTAAACAGGTTGAACTACCATCACAAAATTGTTTGCTTTGGTAAATGATTTTTAAAGAATGATATTTCTTTAGTTTTAACAAATTTTTTAAAAAACATGAATTTCTCTAATCTTATCCAAAGAAGTTTTGCTCTTATGTTAAGTTACTATTAGTTCAAATGCTCTGCACTCCCTCATTTAAATGCTTTCCACAAAATAAGTGTTTTTCAAGCTGTAAACTTTAATAGTTATTATAGAAACCAAACCTCAGTGGGAAAGGCAGTGCCCTTTGGCGTCATCATTCAACTATGATTTCTACCAACTTATCATTCATCCAGTTTTGCAGAAATTCCATTCACTTAACTCCTCTAAAAATTGACCAGACTTTTATCATATCAAATGATCCGAAGAACACCACAGGAATCCAGGGGAGACAGTTCACCAGTGCATCTTTAGCTAGATTTTAATTTTTTTATTGGTGAAAGAGAGAGAGAGAGATGCATGAATCTGTTATGACCTATTCATGTACTTACTGGTTGCTTCTTCTTTGTGTCATGATAGGAGATGGGACCCAAAACCTTGGTGTTTCAGGAAGATGCTCTAACCAACTGAGCTACCTGTCCAGGGCTTAGCTTGATTTTAAAGTCAAATTAAGAAACAATCTGGCTTTTTTAGTTCTTAAAGAGACAAACTGCCTAACCATTAGCTAAAGCTTTTTCAAGTGAATGAACTTTTCACTTTTCACACTATTTGTACCAAGAGTTTTTTAACCAGGAAAAATCTCAAAACTCAGGGTTCAAACTACAGCATGGAAAAATAAAGTATACAGCAAGCACCATCTACTTCCTTTGATCTCAAGATGTCAGTACCATGGTCCATTGAGGGAGTGGAGGGGAGTGGCTGAACCCAGAAAGGAAAGTTTACCCAAGGGGGGAAAAGGGGAAAGATCTATTTGATGGCAATTTCAAAACAAGTTTTCAAACTGTCTGCAGCACCCTTGACGTGAAGGAATCACACATAAGAAAAGGGAAGAAAATACTACAGCGCATGCTTATTTTAATTGCCCATGGGTTTCCAGTAAAGTATGGCAACTTAAATGCATATTCTGAATTCTTGCTCCAAAGCCTTATTCTTTGTGCACTGAAAAGGAGGAAAGACAACCCCATCAATTGTTCTCTGGAGATAAAGGCACTGTTTTGTAGATTTTCCCCAGATCTGGGCCAGCATTACTAATGACCTGCCCACCCACCTGGGGTCCTCTCCAAAGTGCCCTACAGGAACTGCCCCACACCTTCAGAAGCCCAAATGCTTGACAGGAATCAGCCCCAAGAAGGTTGACTTTTCGTGTAGCTGTTGGCCTTCAAGAACACCCAACCTGAAAGAATTCGTGCTTATTTTCCTAGAGGAGCCAGAGGGTTGATACCTACAATTTTTAATCCTATATTTTAGTGAATCTGCAGCATTTTTCTGCGGAGTAAAGACAAGCTCAAGATCCCAGAGCAATCAGAAAGGTTCTTTCACACTTCGCATTAAGGCAGTTAGTTAAGCAAAGTTGAATGAAAGTTTCGGGATTGTGGCCTTTTTATTTTTCTTGTTAAGACCACCAGCTGTTAGAGCACACACAAGAGCTTCAACAGTTCCATTTTTCATAGGCTCACGTTTAAATGAGATATGCAGAAAACAGAGTTTTGGCAAAGGTGCCTATGTGATCCGTTCATGGGCCTCTCCATTGTCCTAGAAGAGAACATAGTGTCTGTCCAGTCATTGACATTTTTAAGGGCTGGAAGGTGCTGTGGAATCTCTCCCTTTGCACTATAACTCAAAATAGTATGCCCTCCCCCATGGGGGTCCGGAGGTTTTAAGTCGGGACTGGAGGGTGGGACGAGCTCTGGAAGGTTTCACATCTAAGTCCCCCTGGGAAACCCAACCCCCAGAAGACTAGCAACTTCTACCTCCCAGAATGCCCTGGAAGAACTTATTTGCTTCTGTTTTTTAACAATTTTGCGTTTGACCGCCACGACCCACATCCTCCCGAGAGGCCTCAGAGCTGTGAAATAACAAGGGAGTTTAAACCAAAGACAGTTTTTCAGCCCGCAGTCTGAGCTTTGCTGCGCTCCGCGGGGGTTCGCATAAGGCTGCCACGTTCACGACTCGACAGCCGCCCCAAAACCAATCCCCCTTTTCCCACACGCCTATCTTCTTTTCCCTCCTGGCTCAGTGGAGGCTGCGTCGCTGCAAAGGCGCTTTCAACTCTGGCCCCCACCACCTCCCAGCAAAATCCGACCCGACGGCTTTGGAGTGTGCGCCTGCGCGGGAAGAGGGCCCGAGAGTGGGGAGGGGGTGGCGGGCCCCCAGCCGGGGCTAGAAAAGGCTGCAGCGACGGGAAGCGGGGGAGGGGTCGGGCCCGGGCTGAGCCTCCTCTTTCCTCCCAGCAGGTCCCGGCTCCGGCCCTGGCTGAGCTCACATGTGTGCGCTAAAAACTCACTTCAAAGTCTGTCCCCCCCCCCCCCCCCCCCCGCGCACAGGGACAGCCCTTCGTGCGGGCCTCTACACCCCTTCCAATCCATAGCACTGCTAAGAGATTGGAAGGTCGAGGGAGAGTACATTCGTTTAAGAGCAGTTTTCGGGTGTACAAGTACCTCCCTCCCTCGCCTCCTCCCAGCCCCACCTTAAGAAAACGAATGGATCACAAAGTTTGTGGCCAACGCTACGCAGTGGCCTTCGGAGCTCACCATTGTTTGGGCTCGTATTGACCCCAGGTCCGGATTAGGCAGCGACTGATTCCTGCTTTACAGCCCCGTCAGCCTAATGAGGCCGGGAGGCGATGGGGCGCGAAGCGTCCTCGAAGCCGGGGCGACCGCCGGCTTAAGGCCGCCAAGCGCCCTGTAGGTGGAGGTCAAAGGGTCAGCGGGCCAAGACCGCAAAGAGAATTGACCAGAGGAAATGAGGTCCTCCCCCCCACCCCCTCGGAGCTTTGGCTGGGACTTGCAAGAACTTGGTCTGGATAGGGAACCTGGGTGCTCCGACTTCCAGAACGCTTGGTCTCATCGCGGGGCAAATCCCGACTAGAGACTTGAGCCTTCAGAGTCAGACATCCCGAGAGAAAACCATCCAAGCTGCCAAGCAGAGAACCGCTCTTCAGGGTATGGACACGCCGGTGGCGATTCTTTGAGAAACTTAAGTGGAAAGAGGCCCTTGGACTTTTTTTCGTATGTTTGAGGGGAGGGTATTGGGGGGAGGAGAGGGAGCCAGGGGATAAGAAGACAGCAGGCAGCGAGAAGGGGGGAGGGGCAAGGAATCCTGAACACAACTTTCCTGGAAGGCTTAGTGAGCAGAGGCTGTCCCCGCTGGCTCTCAAACCCTGGAACTTGCTAAGACTGCCTACCTCGCTTAGCCTGGATCCTGATCTTTAACCTTCCAAACTGAATAAAGGCCAATTTTCTGTCTACGTGGAAACATACACTTCCCCCTTCCCGGTCCAACAGTGGAAATCTTAAGCTAAACCACCCATTTTTGAAGGTAATGGATTTTTAACAAAGATCTTACCAGAGCAAGAATGAAAATAGTGGTATATAATAATTAGAGGCCAAATGACATTCATGTTTTCCAGCTGAGCCATTTTTAGGGTTGCAAGGTTTTGTTTGTTGGGGGGGGGGGGGGGAGGTGCTTATTCTTTAAAGATATTTCCTGAAAATTCAAGAGTATAAATGTGCATGCCCAAAGTCAAATTATAGGAAGAAAATCTGAAAAGTTTTCTACTTTTCATTGTAAAAATTGACAAGAGCAAAGGACATAGACTATGATAAATATGATGCTACATCCAAATTAGAGGAAATTGTGTATAGGGGTAAAACTTTCACATTATCTTAATATTGGTTATCATCATTGTTAATTGTCATTTTTTTTCCTCTTAGGACACAATGCTTTATTGTAAAGTTTTTGGTAAAATGGTTTCAAGCTTACTCAGGAAAGATAAAACTCTTATTTTTGTCTTCTAAAGATATATTTAATATTCGTAAGGGGGGAGAAGAAGCTAGTTTCTGAGAGAATCTTGCATCGAACCCATCACTCTACTCCCATTTAAGATTAGGTTTAAGTTTGGGTGAGGGTAGAAAAGGAATTCATGAAGAAAACAGTGAACTGTTAAAGTTCACTGAATATTTCAGAAGAAAAACACTATTTAGACTTCAGTTTGAATATGTTTTCAGCCAATCTTATGAGTATACACTTCCTGAAAATTTACTGAGCATTTAACACTCTTTGGTTTGGAGTGAAAGAAAAATCCTGAAATAGGAATTTGATCCAGTACCCTCAATGTCAAGGTCAAGACTGGAATGTCTGGGGTAGGAGTTGTATGGTATACTGACCAGGTTATCTGCTCATCATTTGTGATGTCATCCCAATCTCTGTTCATGGCATTCAGGCCTTTGCCTTCTCTACTGGTGGAGGAAAGTGCAAAAAAAAAAAAAAAAAAAAAAAAACCCTTCTCCACAAACAAAAAAATCATACCCAAAGCAATTTGCAATTAGAAGCTATGAATAATTAACTGTCTGTTGATAAACATCAATAGATAACTTAAAATAGACTGCTTCAACTGTATCCAGGGAGTCAAAATTTCTTTTAATCATCAGTTCTGAGCATTTCAATTTAAGGTTAATTTATTTAAACATTTAAAAATTCAGGCACCAAATACAAAAATGTTATAACATAAATAAGATGTGCCAAGACTTTATTTCTTTAAAAATAACAATAAACAAAATTCTAGAATTCAAAATGATTATGTATAATACCAAATTGACTGCCACCAAAAAACCTAGATCATTGCCCCTTCAAGAGAAGGAGGGTACTTAAGCCTATTCATTACATTTCTAAATTCTTTACAATTCGTTATCTCCACCATTCTATTTACTGATTTGCAAGCTGGTTATTCATGCAGAGATTGGGCTCTCAATATTAAACAGCCCCCTAAGTTAGTTAAAGAAGTCTTAATTCTCTACCCACTCCAACCCCCCCAAATAGTAAGCAGTTTGTTTTTCATATGACTGTAAAAACTGTTTGTCCAAATGAGTTGCTTCACTAAAGATTGAATGGATTGTTAATATTTTATTACAAAGCAAACAACCATTTTTCATTGTTATTGATTTTAATGGAAACAATGTTCTTAACATCTTTGCCTACAAACCATGAACTTTAAAAATACACATTTTGCAAATGAATTTTCTTTTCATAGTATAATTTCAGAACTGCTGCAGTTATTATACCACTATAAAAAGGTTATGAATAATTGTGAAAATTATGAATTGAACTATATACAGTAAACCAAATCAGACTTTGCCTTCCCAAATTTTAAATGGACTATGGTTTATTTTTTAAGAAGCACTTTAACCTTAAGTAAGCAGGCTCAACTGGCCTTACTCATCA
Organism: Myotis myotis; assembly: GCF_014108235.1. Classification (NCBI taxonomy): domain Eukaryota; kingdom Metazoa; phylum Chordata; class Mammalia; order Chiroptera; family Vespertilionidae; genus Myotis; species Myotis myotis. The sequence goes on from NW_023416346.1 coordinate 25,744,786, forward strand.
CCACTGTTTCAGACATGCTTACTTTTGAAAATATATAGATAGCTCGGTAGATGTGATAGGCAGATTAGGTAAGTCATAGATACAAACATATATAGGTATATGGGTAATCTCTCGATAGAATAGAAGGACATGCATCCTGCTGAGATGTTCATTTTTATGTAAGGTAATAAAAAAGTAAGGGACATAAAACTCATTAGGTTACCTCATGTTTATATATGTAGGGCAGGGATGATTAAATCCAGCTTCTCAGTCTTTGAAGTACAAGATTGAGATGTCATGGCCACTAACTGAATTGATCAGTAATACTTGATTTGCATGCCGAAAATTGGGGACAAGCACATTTAAACTCGCAGTTAAAGAACCATCTGAGCTAGAGATAAAGAAAGGAGGATCTTACCAGATGGAAAATGACACTGTAAATAATCCATACCACAGTAGAAAAATAATATAACAATTAAAAAAGGGATCTGAGTTATAAATACCAACAGACAAGATTCATTTGCTCACATCTCCTCTTTTTAGGAGGCTGTTACAAAACAAGAGAAAGGAGTCAGTGGTTCAAAAATTGTAAATTTTGTTCTTTCAAAACAATAAAATTTAATGCTAAAGCAGTTATAATCAAAAGCTGTACAGAATTTGTTAGAAAACACTTATCCATAAATATTGTTCAGTTCCCGGCACTTGTAGCAATAATTAAATTACAACGATAAATATGGCATCAATGGGTATGTATTTACAAAAAAAAAGTTATTACAAAAGGCAACTGTATACTAAATGTCACAATCTGTGTAGAGTAACATCACATCCTCATCCTGAAAAAACACTGACCAACAGTTTTGACCCCATTAGACAAAAATACATTCACAAGAGTAATGCTTTGAGAAAAAGTTCAAGACATAACAGGACTTTGGCACGGTTTAAGACTGTGAGAGTTTAAACAATCACCACTAAGGTGAAGAATCAGCTTAACATCACCACCACCAAGCCTTCTATAACTTCCTCTCAAAAAAACAAGACAAGTGTTAAAATGAACTGAAGGAGTTTAGGGATGGGGTATGCAGACAGCATGAGAAAGGGGAGAAAAAGCAGTGAAAATATTTTTTTTTTCATCTTTCAAATGCCAAAACATGTTTCCTAATCCTGAGAAAGGGCATGCCTACTTTTGGATCTTACCCAGAAACCTTCCTAGACAATTACAATGAACAAGATGTAGCCCTATATATGGCCTCTTGCCTTAAAACTCCAGTTCCATTTGATTGGTCTCAGTTTTCTTTTTAAAATACATTTGGTCCATTTTATGGTTAACAGGGTTTGTGTTTGTCCTCAGACGTACCATTCGTTAAAATTGGGAGGAAGTCCAGGGTTGTGGCTGGTGCTAGTTTGAACTGCAGAAGGGGGTTTAGTGGTATCTTTACTGTTTGCAGAAGCTATAGCGGGTGGAGTGGAAGATTCATAGCCTGAACTGGCAGCAGGGGAGGAATCTGACCCTTGAGATTCATGAACCTAAAATTAACATGTATATATTATAATGAATATAATTCCAACCGGCATTGTGCAAGTATATACAAGACCAGAATTCAAGCACAGTACGAGCAAGACTTCCCAGTGTCCCACTTAAAAGAGAAACGCTGCTGATTTTGTTGGCTTGATTTTAATTTCAATGTCTAGAAACCCCGGGGTTGTTCACCAACACTTTTATTCCTAATATTGGCATGTGGAAAAGGGACAAAGCGCTGTATTATTCATACTCCTTCAAAGGTGCTTTCTCCGCGGATGGAGTGGGATAAGCACTTGGTCTTTGGGGCCACATAAAATACTCCGGGCCCAGATTTCACCAAGCCCAGTTTGGCTTGGGAAAGCAGGTACAGAGAAAGGTGGCACAGGCGCCCTAGGCGCTGCAAGGTCTCAGACAACTTCATAGAAATCAGACCTCGCTTCTGGGCACTATTGTTTTATGGAAAGCGGGAAAGCCAATGAACCACCCACCCCCGGGTTCGGCGCCGGCACTCTAGTTTCCCACTGCGGGCTGAGCCGGGAAGAGGCGACCGCCGCAACCTCAAGCCCTGGCGAGCTCGTTTAGAGCTTCCCAGTAAACAACTGATTGTCGCCCCCCCCCCCCACGCTGTCCCCCCGCTCCCTCCTCCTCCCCACAGTGCTCTCCCCCGCCCCCTCCAGGTTCCTAAAAATGGGTTCAAGGTGTCACCGCTGGAGCAAATGGGATTTAACGTGGAGGATACAGGGTTGGCATCGCGGGCGCTTCCATTCCGCGGCCGGGTATCGGGCCTAGTGTTTATAAACCACCGACCGCTAATAAAGAGGTAATTACCTTCATGTGCTTTCGCAGGGAGCTAGGGTGCGTGTAGGACTTGTCGCACACTTTGCAGATATAGGGCTTGTCCGAGGTGTGCACGTGCATGTGCTTCTTGCGGTCGCTGCTGTTGGCAAAGCGCCTGTCACATCCTTCAAATTCACATTTGAAAGGTTTCTCACCTGCAAAAGGTAAAAATGCAAAGGGGGAAAATATGGTCAGGGCCTGGAGCTTCCTGGAGCGGAGCAGCGGGATACGGAGCGCCCCGCGATCTTCCAGGAGAGGGAGCGGCTGTAGCATCTCTTTTCCCTGGAGAAAAACGGAGAGTGCTGGTTAAGCCTACTGATTTGGGAGTGGTGCGCGGGGTGGGGCAGGGCTGGCCCAGAACTTGCGGATCCCTTTGTTCTCTCTCAGGATAAGAAATCACCAGGCTCCTCCAAAGTTTCCCCCTAAGTTGTGGTTCCACCCTACCCAGCCCAGGGTTCCCAACGCGCAGCCACATTCTGCCACTGCCTAGTGGATGTAACCAATCTTAGGCGGCACAATGAACCGGGACGTACAATCCCATTTAGTTCCTTCTTTGTACCTGTTAATTTGCCTTTTTCAAATGCAGCGATTTTGCTAAACTCAGTATTAGAAAGCTTGGTTCGTCGTACTTAACGTTCAAAAAGAAAACTATATAAATCCAGGGACTCCAGACAGTTTACAAGATGTTCTGAGCAAGCCACGAAACTGATGCCTTTTCTACGTTAGCTTTCCTCCCGTAGGACTGAATTGAACCTGGAACTCCAAATAAAAATAGTTTGACAAAAGTATCAGTCATTTAATTAGGAGATGTGCCAATCACGGGTAAAAAAGAGCGGAAGTAACCGAAAGTTAGCTTTCATTAGCATTTCTATGGTTGCTTTTCCCAAATGTGTGCAGAAAGCTAAATCGCTTGTAAGCAATAGGCTCTCAACACATTCGTAGTCCCTTCCTAGTAACCCAGAAAGGGAGACAAAAAGAGGCGGCGCCAGTTTGTCCCTGGACGCGAGAAGGTTCCAATTAGTTCCAAAGACCAGAGTCGTCTGCCCGGGAAGTTAGAAGTAGGCAAAAGCGCCGCAGGGCGTGAAAGGCGGGCGAGAGATGGAGGGACACTGACAATCCTTCCTTTCCCAAAGACCTTGGAGGGGCGCCGCCCCTCTATTTGGCCATCACCCCTATCGCTGTACATCGGCTCCATGGCACAGTGTAGCGATGAATCCCGCGTCCGCCTCCCTTTATCCTTACCTGTGTGGGTCCTCTTGTGGATCTTGAGGTTCTCGGAGCGGGCAAAGATTTTTCCGCAGCCTGGGAAGGGGCATGGGAAGGGTTTCTCGCCCGTGTGCACTCGAATGTGGTTGACCAGTTTGTACTTCGCCTTGAAGGACTTGCCCTCGCGGGGACACTCCTCCCAGTAGCAGACGTGGTTGTTCTGCTCTGGGCCCCCCACATGCTCCATGGTGACATGTGTCACCAGCTCGTGCATGGTGCTGAAGGTCCGGTCGCAGCTCTTCTTGGGCCGGTTTAGCTGAGCTTCGTCGACCCACTTGCACGACAGCTCCTGCTTGATGGGCTGCCGCATATAACGGAAGAAGGCGCCAGGCCCGTGGTGGGCTGCCACGTTCACGCCCATGTTCATGTTCATGGGGCTGTAGTTAGGGAACTGCGCGCCGGCAGTGTAGGGGTCCGTGCGTGGGCTGGCTACCGTGCGGTACGGGTCCGCACGGCCAAACAGCTCCCCTCGCAGCCCTAGGTGGACCTGGTTGTTGTCCATGTGCCCGGTAGGCGACGGGTGCCCGGTGGTCTGCTCATGCAGCCCAGGGAAGAGCAGGTAACTTGATGGTTCGGGAATGCCAGCTGGAGCGTGCAGACCGCTAGCGGAACCAGCGAAGAGCGCGTGCTGCCCGCCACCCGAGGCTGCCTCGCCGAGCCCGGAGCTGCGCTGGCGGAACAGAAAGTCACGCGTGGAATTGAAGGCGGCGGAGGCGGCACCGCCATAGCCGGGCACCTGGCTGGTGTGGTGATGGTGGTGGTGGTGGTGGTGGTGGTGATGGCCCAGGGCGTTGGCGTAACCCGAACCCTGTGGCATGAATGCAGAACTCTGGCCAGAAGATAGATCGTGAGCCGCGGCGGGGCTCAGCTTGAAGGCAGCAGCAGCGGCTGCGGCGGCCGCGTGGGGAGAGTCCCCGAAGGGGCTCAGCCCCATGCCCGCCGGCTCGCGGTTGGGCATCTCGTGGTGGCGCGGCGCGCCGAAGCTGCCCACTCCCAGCCCGGGGAACTGTGGGCCTCCGTCCAGGAGCATCGTCATGGGTGGGGGGCGTTCTGGGCACTGGCGATCCGGCTGCAATGAGCGACGGTGCGGGTAAAGGAGATCCCCGAAGTTCTGTAGTCGGAGAGGGGTGGCGGCAGTTGGACACAGCCGGGAGACCCCCAAGGCAGTACCAGGGGCTGCAACTTTCCGTCGCTGCGAGTCTCCTGCAGAAGGATAGGAGGAAGGGAAGTAGTAGAAAGAGCTGGAGTGGGGAGGAGGGGAGAGGGGAAGTGAGGAGAAAGATTCTGGGACTAGATCTGGTTTAACAAACTAACTGGCGCGCACAAAGAAAAATAAGCAAAATAACAAGTGGAGGGCGGAGTTTTCTAATCCTGTCCCAGGCACCCCTCCTCTCCCAGAGAGCACAACCGAGGGGCCAGGAGGCTCCCTCCACACGGGCCTCCGGGCTGGGCTGCGCTAAATAGCAGAGCCAGCTCACAGCCAGCGGGCAGGAGGCAGGTTCGGTCCGCACTGCTGGCTGCGCGAGTCCCAGCCTCTTCGCCTCCAGAGTAATGTCCTTGGACTGATAAAGTCAATCACTCACTCCTTTCACATAAACCAAGCGGGAGGCCGTGAGGCGCGCGCCAATGGGGAACCAGCTAGCGCCCGGTCACCTGACCCCCGGCCCTGCAGTCCATTGGCCGCCGCCACACTGATTGGCAGCGCAGAGTTTGGAACATGGCAGCCTCCTCCAAGCGACCGCCTCTGATTGGGCCATGGCCGGGCGGTTGGCAGGTGAGGTGGCTGCGGCCGGGCGCCCGCGAGTGGGCTTGGCCAGGCTTGCGCTGCTGTAGGGAACTGGAACCAGGCTCCAGCCAACTACCGGCGGGGCGGAGCCAGGCCTCTCCTCCTCTTCACTCCGTCCTGAAGCGTGCAAGCACCCCTCTCGCGCGCAGTACCCGCTTTGACCAAATGAACTCTTTGCCCCTCGAGGATTGTTCCTCCGTCGGAGCTGTGCCTCACCACCCCGAGATTGTTCCTCCTCATAGGCCGCAGGGCGCCTATCCCGAGGCGCGCGCAGCAGTTCCACGCTCAAGGCCCACTAGCTGCTCCCTCCCCACACACCACTATGGGCTTTGAAGGTCTCTAGAGAGACTCCGGAATGAGGCTGGCCAGCTCGTCATCTGTGCGCTGAGCTGCTGCTGCCTGTTCGATACCCAAACAAGGAGAAACGATTACAATTACTACTGATTCTCTTCCCTCTGAACCCAGCGTTGAGTCTTTAGTTTGTGCGTAATGGCCATATTTGCGGCTTCCCCCCCACCTTCCCCCACAACACACCAGACAAATACGGCAAACACATATAACACAAACACACGCACACAGCCGGAAACATGCACGAAACACAGTAAACACTAACACACCACAGTAAACACACACACAACTAAACAGTAAGCACACAACCCAGTAAAACAACAAACTACACACAACAAATACACGCATTTAACACAGCAAATGCACACACAAATGTTAAATATGCACAGAATACATTTAGCCGATGTACACAAAACATGTACACAAGAAAGAAAATACACACATTGCAAAGTCATTGCAGTTCTCAAACCACAGGACTAATTAGCTTCGAATTCTCAACATTTTCAAGAGCAAAAGTTGGGGGCCAGAATGAAGACTGTGAGGTAAAATTTTACCCCCTCGGAACAGCTAAGAGTTTGCTCTCTTTTACTTCTACCCGGAGCAGCAAGTGGACTTCTTACCCCTTAAGAATTTACTTTCCAGGATTGTGTGTGGGATCACTACCCCCTCCTGTCTGGTGCAAGGTCTTTCTGGACATAATGACCAGTTCAGACAAGGCTATAAATCCACTCTTTTTTTTTTTTTTTTTTTTTTTTTTTTTGTCTGGCAGGGCATTTGCAAAGAATGCAGGAGAGTGAGAGTGGAAAGAAAAGGCCGAGAAAACGATGGCTGTGATTGTCACATCCCTAACAGGGCCAAGCCCCAAAGTCTGAACCTTGAGGCTGCCTCACAGCCTGGCCGCCATCTCTCTGTAGGAAACAACATCTGATCAAGTTCAGAGGCGCTTAGAGAGACTGCCTCAAGCCGCGCTTTATAAACTGCAGCCTTTCACTTCCTGCCCCCCAATCCGCCTGGCCTGGCCAACACTTCACCTTTTTTAGCCCGTTTGCTGGGGGAGACCTTGCTGGTTGCACACGTACCATAGTCACCCCTTCTCATCAAACTCGCCCCAGTTCTCCCTCTACATCCAGAGCTCTCTCCTTAGGTTGGAAGGTGAGTTCACTGCTAACTGAAATTATTACGTTTACTGAGAATTGGCGCTCAGGAGAGGGTTTCTTTGGGTGGGGAGAGGGAGGGGGGGTTCACATAACAAATACGCTTAAATCATGCAAATGAATTCCCTGGAGGCAGTTTTACAAAAAGGGAGAGTTGCTTTTCTTTCTTTTTCTCCTTTCTTTTCACTTCCCCCTTTATATTCTCCCTTCCTTTACTTTCCTTCACCTCCCATCTACCCCCGTGAATGGTGGGACAGTGGTTGGCTTGAAAAAGTATGAATTTCCTCACAGTGTCAATCCTGAGGAGAGCGTTTCTCAAGGCTTGGGGCAGGGAGGCGGTAGCTGTCGAGTCCTAGCTGGCCCAAGGGTTTCCGGGGAGCCCTGCCTGGTATCCCGAGAATCAGGGGCCTTGCGCATTTTGGGAGTCAGGGCGGGCAGTCAGGCGAGGAAAGAGGGGGATGAGAAAAGAGGGTGGCCCACGGAGCCCAACTTGCTCCTTTGTGGGGAGGGGTCCCGAGCGCTGTGCAGGGGGATGTTGCCGCCGCAGACCTACCGGGTGCCCAGTGTCCGTTTTGATATGGCCACATTCCGATAATTAATTGCCTCCAACACGTGCTCTGTAGTCACTGGAACAAAAAAGGCATAATTCAATTAGATCATCAACCAAGAAGTGGGGAGGGGAGATGCTTGTTAAGGGGCCGATCTGAGGCAGTTCAGCCAGCCCAAAACCCCGGGCGGGGAGCCCTTCCAGGGGCAGCCCGACCCAGCCAGAGGGTGCTACCCTGAGGGGGTGTCATCGCTCCGTGGGTCGCAGCGACCCCAGATGCCCCTAAAAGGACGAGTCGGGTGGCTTTGTGAACAGTAAGGCAGAGGCAGGCCATTTGGAATTCTATTTCGGTTGGTTTGGGTGGAGATTTCCTTTTGGGGGAGGGAGAACCCTGACCCTTGAAACAGGATAGAAAGCGAAATATCTCCAGAAACAGCAAGTTATCACATGTGAAAACAAAGCAGCTGCCGGCAAACCACTCCCGTGAGTCAAGAATAACAATGGGAAGTTTTCCTGATTACCTGCAGCCCCCACCCGTTACTCGATTTTCGGAGGACACCCTAGGAACAACTTCAGGGAACAGGGGGCTTTAGGGAGCTGAATCTGAGAGCAGATTGGTGCCTGAAAGAGGAGAGCACAGAAAAGTTTTTTCCTGCACACAAGCTGGAGCAAGGCAGAAGAGCGCTCCAGTTTCTTCGTTTCTCAGGTGGGGAAAAGACTCACTGGGCTGGGCTGGGCAGAGCTGGGCAGCTTGAACCCAGGGGCCCTGGTTCTTATTTTATGCTATAACCACGCTCTCTTGGCAGTGTTGGCATACTGGGGTTTACATGTGTATTAGGCGGGGTAAATTAACCAATAAATCTGTTTTATGCGTCCCTCAGTTGTATGTGGTCTGGTCTAAATATCCACGTCTGTATGGATAGGAAATAGAATGGGATCTTTCCCTCACAGTGAGTTCAAACAGTAAATAGGAAAAAAAGAGATTTATTTTCATGCTCAAATCTGAAGCAATAAATAAAATCAGAGAAACTGAACGCTGCCAAATAAGCAAAGCTTTTCAGCCCGAATTTTGAGATTCATCTTGGAGAAGCCGGAGGGAAGCAGAACTTCCAAAGCGGCAGGAGGGACGGTTTCTCTGTACAATCCAGTACCCCACTCTGCATCACTTTTCTCTTCACTCCAGCCTCCGAAAAACTAAAACACATTCAGCACGTTGTGTTATCATGCAGGATTTCTTTCTAAACACATTTTCTGTGGCGGACATGAAATTATCCTAAATCGGAGACCTGGCAATTTTCTTTAAGTCCAAGGGAAACACTGCGGTCTTTTCTTCTGTTTTGTATTTAGAAAAGACTTGCAATCTAACACTTGCAACATTTTAAAGACCCTTTAAACCCAGCAAGCGGATTTCCGCTCTGCCAATGCTTCCTGATTTATTTCAATAAATGAATCTTTGAATCCAGGGAGGGAATTATTCCAAGACATTGAATTTGGTGCCCCTGCCTCCTCTTAGGGTAGCACAAAGTGTTTCTCGTTGAAACAGGTCCTTGAAACTCACCATTATTGCCATTTTTTAAAAATGATAAACCACACTTTCTATATATAAATCCCCACCCTCTCTTCAGAGTCACAGATCCTTTTTAAAAGAAAAACTGCAAATCGCATTTAAAAATGAAATGGGAAGAAAACTGGGAAAGGAATGCGTTTTTAACTCCTCTTTATTTTTATGCTAAGACAAAGCTCTTAATTGGTTTCAGGGGCTGAGCTGAACTCTCTCTGGAGCTCAGGGACCTTGGGACACTCACCAACCGCTCATTTGGGCTCTAGGCTTTATCTACTACATCAGAGTTTTCACCGTAATCCTACCATTTGACAAATATTTTATAAGTTCTAAATACCTTTAAAATTCAATATAGAATAAACAAATATATATTGTTAATCAACTTTTTTTTAAAAGTCTGTTTGGGAGGGCTCAATCGGGGAAAAAAGGAGACGTGTAATACTTTAAATAATTTTTCAAAAAGTCTGTTTTGCCTTTGTCCTCTGCAGTCCAAGGCATATTGCTGCCCAATGTATATGAAGTAAATAAGGTTAAATCTGGAGAAGAAAGGCAGGGGGTTGAACTAGAGTTACCAGAATCAAGTTTGGGATTATGAAGAGAGACCTGGAAACACAGGAAATTGAGTGAAACCCTAGGAGGTGGACAGAGCTCAGTAGCTAGCCAAGTCTGGGTGCCAGGCTCATGGTGATGTGTGGTCCTGTCCAGCCAGGTCCTGCTACTAGTGAGTACCTTTACTACTTTGGGAGTGCCTAGATGTTAGCCTCCAGGGTCTAAAGAATACTAGCAGTGGCTCTGGGCACCAGAAGTCACAATGGAAGAGGGCTTCCCTTTCCTCTTGGGACCAGAAACCCTTTAGGTGGAGATTGCCCAGGCAAGGAGAGAGGAAGATCCAGGTAGAGAAAGAAATATGCAATCATGCATTCGATTTGTGTATAAGTTCTTCCCCAGTGACCCGAATAGATGGGGTAAGGAGAATGTATTTGGGGTGTGAAGCTTGCCTAGCATTCTGTATCACACATTTACCCAGGACCCCAAGTTCCATCAAGCTGCAAAATGCTCCATTAATTCTAAAATGTAAATTACTTCATCTCCAAAACAATTGGAGAGAAACATTTGACACTCCTGAGGTACTTGCTCATTTAATTCTCTGCCCTGAGACAGGATCTTGCTCCCCAAATTATCTCTTGACCACATAATGGTTCCTGGCAGTGACTCTTATCTTTGCTGCCTAGGTTTGGGACTCCTTCCAGCCATTTGTTGTCAAGCTCCATTTCCCTGGTTTGGGCCTATTCCACCATTCCCTCTTCTTCCTCCCTTCCTCTCTGGGGCAGAGACTACATTACCTGAATTCTCTTTTGTCCAAACTGAGAATGAGAATTCCACCTAAAATATGCCGTCCCCAGCTCTTTCAACTCCCAAGGAACATTTTGTAATTTGTTTTTGCCTTTGGTTTGGAGTCACTCATTTAGTTTTTTCCTAGTTAAGGGATGGGAAGGAAGGTCATTCATATTAAAACAAAGCATGTATGCCTCCTTTTCCCCCTTTTTCTTTCCTCTACTCTACCCAAACAATTCAGAATGGAGGTGAATTAGAGTAACCTCTAGTTTGAATGTGCTTTGACAATATCAAGCCAAATCTGGCACATAGCCCATTATATATGTATGACTCCAGGAGCCAAGAATGTGTATGTGTTTTAATCTTTAAAGGGTTAGAAGTAGAAAAAGAAGGAAGAGAAGGAAGGGGTGGGGGGAGTTTATGCTACAGAGATTTAATGTGTCCCACAAAGCCTAAAATATTTTCTATTTGACCCTTTACAGAAAAAGTTTGTCAACCTCTTGACTAGGATTGGACTGCAGCCTTAGCAGAGGCTAGGCATTCTTAACTGGTGGGCTTTATCCACCATCACTCTCCTATTTTTCAAGCTTCATTATGTATGACAATTTTTTTCAGTCTCACTACTCAATTATTTCTGAGGATAACTTTGGCTTTGAAGAAAGGCAAAAAGTAAAGAATCAAGGGAGGATGAAGATGTGGGAGAAAGAAGGGACAAGGAGAGAAAAGAAAAGGAGTTGTGAATATCTCAATCTGTGACTAGGAGACCTCTGACCCTGAAAGTGGTTTTATTGTCTTTCTTCTTTGGCTACAGATACATAGTTTATTGACCCTTTCTGCATAACCGAGACCTGAGGGACACTTCCAGGGCCAAACCAAGTAAGGCATTTGAGTCCAGGCTAAGGAGGATGGGCAGCCTGCCTCCAGGAAGCCCAAGGGAAGTGACCACAATTCTCCAGGCCCAAGAGTGGACTCTTCCCCAATTCAACTGCTTCTCTTCAGTGAGGGCCTACAGTTCACCCATCTCCTCATTCGCTCCCAGAAACACTCCTCTTCCTTTTTCCCACAGATAAATGCCATCAGCCATTATATTTGGACAAGGGTTTTAGGATCCCTACCTAAATGCCCCTCCTTTAAACTATAAGAGTAGGTTAATATAAAGATCCCAGTGTGTTCCCATCAACCCACTTGGCCAGCTACTGCCTTTGCTTATCCTTTAGGTCTGCCTCCCACTCTTTCCTCCAGAACTCTGGCCCTATCAGGAATTTCTCTTTAAGGTTATATTTCCCCCTGCCTTCAATCCTTTGCCCCTCAGATTGAGCTTTGGTAGATTACACTTCACCTAGGGTTTTCCACAAGTGCCATTTATGGAAAACCAGCTTGGGGACCAGGTCACACAAGCAAGCCCAAGAAAAGAAGGCAAGCCCAAGAAAGGTCTGGGTGACATTCCTGTTCCAGTTCAGTGAGGGTGCCATTTCTTTTCAAGAGAGCTAGGAGCCATCTTGGTGAAAATATTGTGGAGGACATGAATTTAAAGGGAGCCCCCTCCTGGCACAGCCTACAGAAATCTTCAGCTCTTGGAAGGCAGTAGAACTCAGGAATTATCACCTTTTGGTGTTGTCCCACCTCCTAGGGTCCTGCCTCTCCCTCAGAACAGGCCCTTAACCTCTTGAAGGAAGCTTTACCAACTACAAGGTCTGGTATACTGGAGACGTTGAGGACCCATTCAGTGGGAACCTTGAAGTCCAACACATTGCAGGTTGAAGTCCAGTGTATTAATCTTTTGCCACCCCATCAAAACCAGAGGTTGGGGTCTTCCCTGTGTATCCTTTCCTAATTTGTTCAGCGTTTGTGCATCCAAGGACACCTTCCCTTCCTCCCATAGTCCAAGTTCCACACTGCAAATCTGGCCCCTAAACTTCTGTGTTTTGCCCTCTCTCCCCTTGTCTCTCATTTAACAGACAGTCCTTCAAGTATCAAAGTGCCTGATTTGAGCAAGAACACCCTAGATGGGCCCTTGAGGACAGGCAACAGGAGTTCTTGAAGCCTGTGGTCTCTGCTCAGCCCTGTTTTTCTCTTGACCTCAACACACAGGCTTCAGTCAATTCCAGCTATGCAGAAGCCCCTCTGCAGGCATCCAAGGCTAAAGGTCAAGTTTCCCTTAGGACCCAAGGGCCTCTTGAAGCACATCTTATCAGGAAACATGTTTTTCCCCTCCTGTTTCCCCACCCCATCACAAAGTCCTCAATAGAGGTTCTTATCTATTTGCCTATTAAATGAAGGGGAAAAAAACAAAACCTAGAATATCCTTTCCCCACTGCTTCAGTATTAGGCCAAACCTACCTAATTTCAATGGCCTTAAGAACACTCCAGAAGACCCCTCTACTCCCATAACCTAGACACCCCTTTTCCACTTTACAAAAAGCTCACAATTTTTTTTTATCTCTTACCGTTCCCTCCTTCTTCCTGAAGTAGCCTTTAGTCTCTAAGTATTTATGAAGCCAAGGTAGCCTCCACTGCCATCTCAGGGGTTTATATACCCCTTAATCACTGACATTGTTACCCATTTGTCTGTCCTCCTGAGTCTGCAAAACACCCCGTAGAAGTGGAGGGGGACCCTTTTCATTTATGCACATTTAAAAGCTCTAAATTCAGCCTGCTCATTTTTATTTGTGGTTCTCAATTAGATAATTAAATTGTAATGTCTAATTTTCTTTTTCAGATGTCACACTTCAAATTTGGGAGATTTGCCTATCTTCTCCCCTAGAAGCAAGAGAGTTTCCAACCCTGGGAACCCTGGCTCCAAATTGGAATCTCCTGAAAAATCTTTGAAATACTCAGGTGCCAAGACCTACCCCAGAGCTTCTGACTCACTTGGTCTAGGAAGGGGTGCCGTATTACTATTTTTAAAAGCTCTTCAGGTGATTTTAATAAGGGAATTGCTAACCTAGAATAGGTCAACATCTGGAGCCCCTGTACTCCCACTCTGCAGTCTTTCCAGGCTTACATTATTAGCCCTGGCATCACTACCCAAGCCTAAGATACACCAACTTGGTATGCTCTGAGATTAAACTCTGGGTCCTGCCCTAGCCAGTTTGGCTCAGTGGATATAGTTGTCAGCCTGCAGACTGAAAGGTCCCGGGTTCAATTCAGGTCAAGGGCACATGCCCAGGTTGCGGGCTTGATCCCCAGTAGAGGGCATGCAGAAGGCAGCGGATCAATGATTATCTCTCCTCATTGATGTTTCTATCTCTCTCTCTCTCCCTCCCTCTCTGAAATCAATAAAAATATATTTTAAAAAAAACCTTTGGGTTCCCACTCCAGACTGCTATCCTTATCTGTTCCCTTTGCCCACTAGTTGTTCACAAGAAGGAAAACTTCACCTTCAACTCCTGCCTTCTCTGCATTCTATGCCTTTGCCATGTCCTGGTCTGAGATGGAAGAAACCAAGAGTTTCTGGTCAATAAATGCTTTGTTCCTGGGCCTTGTCCCATTTGTTTTTATTTCAACTAAAAAGATGCACATTTGCTCTTATAGAACAAAATTTCCACTGGACAATAGTGAGGGATGGAGCCACCTGAAGGAAAAGGCTGTTCCAACACCACTTATCTCCATCTTACTCAGTCTAGTCTTGATCTCCTTCAAGAAAAAAAGTGAGAAAGGAATGAAAATGGGAAGGCATTTCCTCTCACTTGGAATTGCCTCCTAGGAATAGGTTTTTTGCTGCTTCCCTCCCACCCTAGGTGGACTCCCAGGACTGGTGAGGGGGGACCTTATACCTCTCAGGTTCTGGTTAGTTACAAGGAACAGAGCTGTCCAGAGATCATACAATTTGGTTCAGGCTCCAGAGACATCTCTCTGAATTTGTGGAAGGCAGAAAGAGATGGGGGCAAAATGAACCTGCAGAGTGATTTGAAACTTAACCTGTTTTTTCTTAGCAAAGCATTTTTTATTTATAAGACCAATACATTAGCTGATTTCCTCTATTCAAAACATAATTATAGTTTGCCTGATACATTCAAGACACTGTTAGGTATTGTGGAGGAGATATGAGTAAATAATACCATGACTGAGTCATGCACATAACCTACAAACATATTAACACTGGTAAAACAAATGCTATGATTTGAAGAGTTAGAATAAATCTTTCATGAATATTATATTGATTACTTGAATGTTTGGGGTAACGATCAGAGCTTCTTTATCATTTTTCAAAACATGACGCTTGGTTATGTCTTTTATAATCCAGATATGTTACCAGAGTTTACTGGGATAAATACCCAAATGAAACTTTTACAGAAGAGTTTATCTTTTCATGGTCAAGAAATAAACCAACTTGAGTTCATTATTTTCCTAATCTGGGAAGTGGCTTCTTCCACCTTATTCTTCTTTTGTCCTCTTCTGCATTGTATAGTCTTTCAGATCAAGGACTCCATTTAATATTGCTTATATTCTCACCCTTTAAAACATTTTTAAAGATCACTAGGTAACAATTTGAGGCTTATTATTCTTCTTAATTTCACAATTCCATATCTCCCTAAATATACATACACAGAGAAGGCTAGCTATGGGAGAGTGATTTATATGAGCTTCATTTCTTGAGCTATGTTGTCATTCTGTAGCTGTGGTAGTTTAAAAATCATTATTTTGAGTGTAATGCTCAGAAAACTTGGGAGGCAAACTGTTCCAGAAGCTGGCTTGGCACTACTCTACCAGTCATCATATATTATTTAATTTTGTTGATTGTTTTTATAATGTAGGTCTACCACAAATAATTTAATGAAAGACAAAGAGACTTTAAAGGAAAGTAAAATGGAGAAAACATATTGTGCTTATACTCTGTCATATTAATTTTTTGAAATCTGATTTCTAGAAACATATTAAATGAATTATTTTGGTTATTATATGATAATCTTTGCAGTTGTTTTAAAAATTCCACCCAACATATATGCTGCTTATGTGTACTATTACATGGAGACTGTGTACACAATTTTAAAAGAAGTCCTATTAATAAAGAGCATAAATTTCATACATTTACACAAATTCCAATATTTTAACTTCAATACTTAAAAATATTTGGTGGGAGTAGTAATGGATCTTCTCCTTTCCCCAAGAGAGGCAACACTGCAAACCTCTTTGCCTAATAAAACAGGCTGCACAGATATTCGCAGCTCAGCCTGCTTTCTGTCTCATCTCCTTGAATGGAAAGATGTCAGAAGGACGTTTTCCTCTTAGCAGAAGATAGAAAGGAGGCATCCCAGTCATGTGGGGGCTACCCTCATCTCCATCCTCCCACCAGGCTGAAACTCTTGATTTTCATTCCTGATTTCAGTAGAAGGAACAAATTTGGACAGGATGGGGAAGTCTTAGGGCCAGTCCATCAATTTTGTGGATTGTGTTCTGGGGTTTGTCTAGAAAGCCAAATCTGTACCGTGTGTGTGTGTGTGTGTGTGTGTGTGTGTGTGTGTGTGTGTGTAAACTAGGCCTTGCTTACACCACATCCTACCATTATTTCTCCCTAGCCTTCCTTGAGGCGCCACTTATGACAGCGCCTGAGGAGCCCGCGCTTTCAGTGAGCGGATGCTGGCGAAGTCTCTTCCTGTTGGTTAGGAATCAGAGGGTCCTTATTTTGGGGCCCAGGGAGGGAGAAGTAGCGGAAGTCGAAACCGAAAGCCAGTGAGTGGACGGAGACTCCAGAGCTCATCTGGTGCCTATCGTTCCCCGGCCCCAACCTACAGACCAGAGAGGGCCTGGGGAGCAGGAACCTGGGCTGCTAGCAGAGGCCCCGCGCAGGGGCGGGTGGAGATGGGCGGGGGTGGGGGGTGGGGAGGGACTTGAAGCCCCGGGGGTGGGGGAGGGGATTGAAGGTTGGCGCCTAGCCGAGCTACTCCGACAGCCTCAGTTATATTCGGTTCCCTGGAGGGAGAAACCTCCTCCCCTTCTTCTCCTCTTCTTCCCCTCCCTCTTCTCTGCCTCCTTGAGACGCTGGCGTCCCGTCGTTTCCCGAAACACCAAAGCCTCAGCCTGCTGATTATGGCCCAGAGAACACGGAGGCCTGCAGCTCCGCTTTAGGGTCGGGCAGACCTTCCGTTTCCCCTAAAGGGAACCAAGAAGCGCAGCGTCTCGCCTCCCTTCTTGGCCCGCCGCTGCTCAAGAGGGGCTGTTTAATTAAAGAGGAACCTGCAATGTATACCTCAGATAAAAGCAACTCGCAGAATAAACTAATTAAAACATTGTGTTTGCAACACATTTTATTCCCCCCCCTTTTTTTTAATCTTTGCTGTGTTTTAAAGAAATGTCATCGCACCATAAAGCAAGCCGTGAAACGCTATTTCCTTATAGTTTGCGGCGCTTTTCAAAGGCTAGTGTGATATATTTTAGAAAAGGGATCCTGCTGTGAAAGCTTGCGTGTCTTCCCTTTACCAAACTAAGCTCTTGTCAATCACACGGAGCCCGGTCCAATCACTGAGATCCTTTTTGGAAAGCAACTCATCCCGCTGTGCTTTTATACCGCGCTCCGCAGCCTGTTTTGATGCATTTTTACCAGCACGTCCAGGGAAATGAATGATGAGGCCTCGGACAGTGCAGGCCTAGCTTCCTGAGCTCTTGCTCAGCCTTAACCCGGCGCCGCTGCATTGTGAGCTGCCCACGCTTTATCACGTGGTGGGCACTTCGCTGGGGTATCCCAAAGTCAACTCGGGTCAATGCCGGGGACCTGACTTTTCATGGCCGCGCGATTGCTTCCAACAGGCAGCCACAGACGTGGATCGGCTCAGAAGCCGCACTCCTGGCCAGTCTGCTCCGATAAAGCAAGACCCAGAGCAGCCTGACGCTGCACCTCGACCATGAGGAGTCGTGGGGCCCCTCAGGATGCGCCTTCTCTCCAGGCGAGTGTTGAAGAAGAATCAGGGCCATTCGATCCCAAGAAAGATGTGTCTCTATCTTGCCTTGCCAGGGTTTAGAATAGGGCGTGGGTTTCTAGCAAAGAGCAGCTTCCCCCTCCCCCCCCCCCCGCCCGCCCCCCCCCCCTCCCAGCATACCCAGAGGTTCAGGAGACTTCCCTAGCCTTCTAGGAAAGGTCGTTCTCCACAGAGGGGCCACAAAATGACATAGACCCCGGCAGGGCTTGCAGAACCTTAGTTCTGAAACAGAGGCCCAGCTAGAGATGCCCACTGGTAGGACCGAATCTACAATTCCCCAGTGGGGACAGTTACTGGTTTAATGGACCACAGAGCCTGGGGCTGGAACGGGTGGCCCTGAAAGTCGAAGTATAAACAGCCTGTGCCCGTGCCTTTCCTGGATGCAAGAAAAGGTTGGCAGGAGCCGCCCAGCTCCAGAGTCCCACAGATCTGCTCCCCCTCCCCCCCGCCAATTCCTTCTCTTTAGTTAGCCTGCTTTAGGACTGAGGGAGCTCCCCACCTGGAAGTTTTTGATTTTTACATAGGCTTCCCAGCTCTGGGAGGTGAGACAAGGGAGGAGGCTTTGTGGTCCTCCCTTCCACTGCCGGAATCCTTGCCTGCTTTTGTTTCCAGTTCCATTTCAAACCTGAACCAGAAGAGTGAGATTTGGCTAAGGTCTCAGGGGATGAGCACATGTTAGGTTTATGTGCTTGTAGAATAGACCAAATTCTGCATTTCAAAATTGTTATCCAATGTGATCCATCCATCCATTATGCCCCTCTGCTTTTCTCTATCTCTGGCTCTCCCTTGCACACTAATACTTGCATTCCCTCATCTCCGATTACATGCACTCTCCCTGCTTGAATTCAATTTCCACAGGACTAGACACTGCCTCCCTCCAGCTTCCAGGCACAGTTCTTTCCATCTCTTGCCAATCACCTACTCTAGCAATCCCCAAAGGATGTATCATTTGTCGTGGGAGAGCCAAGGGTGAGGGGAGGGAAGAGATCAGCTCCCCAGAATTTTTGCTAATTTCCCAAGCTCTCTCTCATTGGAAGGGAAATTGTTGCCCAGCCCGGTGCTTTCTCTGGGCTCTCTTCAGTCTGACCCTAAAACAAGGGAAGAAGAAACCCCAAGCCTCCTTTACAGTCCGGCTTCTGGTTCCAGGTCCATGCGGTTGGATGGGACTTTGATCAGCTGGAATCCTCACCCAACCCTGCCCAGTTCCCAGGAGCTCCCCTCATCTGCCCGTTGGTAGTTTCTTTAGAGTTCCCTCCCCAAATTTGTGCATTTGGGGCCTCAGAGTGGAAGAGGGTCGTCCCCCCTCCCTGCGATAAAGAGGAAAGTTGCTGTTGCCTGTTGCACCCAGGGAGGTTTGAGGAGTCTGCCTCAGGGAGCATGCCTCAGGTGCCCTCCCCTTCTGAGCTTTGTAAGAGAAAAGGGGTTGGGTTTTGCCACAGCCTTAGGTGAAGTTTGTAAGTAAAAAAGTGGCCCAATTGCAAGCACAGGGGCCCTCAGGAACCTGCCCACTATGGCATACAGGGACTAGAGGTTTCACCAGCCTTGGTTTAACAAGTTGAAAGGGCTGAGATTTTGCTGTGTCTCCTGGACCACTCTGGTTTCAGTCTCTGAGGGGCAGATCACACGGAAATTTCTGAAATGTTGGGAGCAATAGGGAGCCGAGAAAATTTTTGGTATACAGGTATTTCCAAATAAAAATCCTGAAATGGATTCTTTTGATGTGGAGAACTATTTTTGTCTCCCTCGAACACGAGATTATTACCCTTTTTAAATATTGCATCGTGCTCTGGGGATAGGGGCAATCATTTACGTTTCTATTTCCAGGCACAAAGCAGTTCAAGTGTGAACTCAATGGCTGTAATAGGCGGTTATCCAATAGCCATGACAAGGAGATGAGCACTTACATGCTCCAGGGCAACATGTCACGGTCCTCTGGGGAAAGCTTGTGGCTACCAGAACCCTTCAGAGAGCCTGAACAAAAACTAGTGACCCCTCTTTCCCCAGACCGGGCTGTCTGCCACCCGGGGCCCAGACTGAACCTCTCTCCCACCCCACCCTACCTTCACGAGGCCCTTCTGGGCTCTCCACAACTGCTTAAGTACTTGACAAATCCTTGCTCAGAGTTCTAGGGCCAAACCAAGAAACCCAGACCCAACCCAGGACTCTGCTCCATGCGTCAGCCTCTGCTAACGTTTTACCGCGCTCTCTCCTGGGCTCGCAGAGGCCACCTGTGCCACCTCCGCCGCCGCCGGTGCCGCCGGTGCCGCCGCCGTCGCGGAGCCGCCACGGAGCCCGCTGTTGTCTTAGGCCGAATCCGGAGGAACGGCTGGCAAACAAGGCCTGAGGCCATGGAGCTAAGAAGATATACTGCTGCCCCGGGAGCGAGATGGCCTCCACTCTTGATCTAGCTCTTCACTTGGAGGATGGGGAAGGTGTGGGTGTGACAATGTGTGTGAGATCTAACTTTGAGAGAAGGGACAGCCACACATCATTCAAATCGGAATTAGGAGCTGGCTTCCATCCTCACCTAGGCTCCTATAAATTGACTAACTTTGGGTTAATCTTGGCCCCTGTCCGGGCCTTAATTTCTCCCAATGTAAAAGGAAGGGTCCTTCTAGTTCATCCCATACAGTGCCTAGTCTCTTGCGATAGACTAGGGCAAATGGATGAAATCTTGCCTGTCCATTTACTCCCCTCTCATAAGGTTTTCTAAAAACTTCCTTTAAGCCCAAGGGTCCTCTAAACGGACTTAATCTTCTACTCCCTCCTCTGTCCCTAGAGCCCTGCGATCGGGATGCTTTTTACTCCATCAGCCAGAAGTTGTTGGGGACTTGGCAGTGCAGAGCCCCTCACCTCAGTTCCTGACCGCGGCGGTCCTGAAGGCCAGGAATTGCCACTCCGCAGCAGCAGGGGTGGAGTGGGGGCTCATTTGGTTCATCTGACTGCGACAGGCCTTTCCTAGACTTCGTCCTATAGGGGCTGACTGCACCCCCATTCTGGAGGACAAAGGGCCTCTTTGCTTCAGAGCTGCCTCTTCAAAAACGGGGCTTTGTAAGTTAGGGGATCATAAAAATAAAGCTATCCACGCTCCTGCTAAAAAGCCTCAGCGGATCCCATGCTGGGCCCAAGCAGCTCCCGGCGGTCCAAGAGCGTGCAGAGGCACCCTTCCCGCTGGCTCTCCAATGCCGGGCCGAGATCGCTGCCTGGTTGTAAAACCACACTACCGGAGCACACCAGACGCAAATAGCTCTTTCCCGCGCCTTGTGATCATTTCCTCGGAGGGATCTCTTCTGCCCCACACGCTAGAGAAAGACGATAGGGGAAGATTCCAGTGGGGTGATGCTGGTCTGGCACGGAATGCTCCCGAGCAGCCAGCGGTTCTGATCCTGCTCCGACTGCCATTTACCAGCCGGTGTCTTCTCTTTTCGCTTTCACCTGACTCAGCGCCGCACATTGCATTCCTAGCCAAGAGGCAGGTGGGAGGAACGTGTCCCTTGCTCTCTGCCCTGGTGGAGGATCAGGAACAAGCAAGCCTGGAGCGAGAACATCCCTCCTCCCACCGCCCCCAATCTGGCTCCTCTCTGCCAGTCTGGCCACCATAAAGACATCCTCTGTTTCAGCCTGTTTGCCAGTGCATGGACTGGTCCTTCTGCCTTTGCACTTGTAATTTGTTTAGACTTCCATGTCAAATAGTTTCCCCTATTAATATCTGCTTCCAGCCAGGTGAAAGTTGCCTCCACCCCTCATCTTCCCCACCTCACCTTGTACTTTCCAGTCATTTAGAAAATGACTTCACAACTTTGCAAGAAATAAGTCGTTCCGAGTGCTCCCAGAAAGTAGGGAAACAGCGATTTATTTAGCAACTATTAAATATAAGGTGCTGAATGTAAATCTCAAGAAACACCCTCCACAAATTTATCTCCCATTTTACATATAAGGAAACAGGCACAAGACTGAAGTGTGATGCTTTCAAGTTTTCAGAATCTAGCAGTCCCTTTCATCTCCCCCCACCCCCAACTCCACCTAAATATGAAGCCTCCGCTCTCTAACCTCTTCTTTACCTCTTGAGGCTAGAAAGGAAGTGCCAAAATTAGAGGAGAGGCTTTGGGTGGGAGAAACAATTGCCCACCTTTTCCGTCCTCAGCAATTGCCTGGCATGAGGTTCAAGATCTGGAGTCCAGTCTAGACTGCTGTGGTCCTTGGAGACTTCATGTAGCATCTGTGTTTCTTCCTCATCTTTAAATTGAGGAGAATGATAATCCCCTATGCCTATATGCGTCGATGTCAGAATCAGAGGAGAAAATTCCTGATACTGCTAAGTACAATGCAGTGTTAAAATTAGCTCACTTTAGAGGGCTAATGCAGGATTTGGGGGTCCTTGTCCACCTGGGATGCAGGGCTTCATGCCAGTAGCCTCCATCTCCAGAGGCAAGCTTTCAGAGACTGCAGCTGGTAAATCCCCTGACTTATCTAGGAGCTGTCTCTAGAGCTTGACTCCATATGGTCGGGATCATGCTAGGGCACAAAGAGTCTGTGGGAGAGTTTCAGGGAACACTGGTAACTGAGGCTTTTTTGAAAAATGCCTTGCGTTCCAGAGCGTCCTGCTACTCCGTTTGGTATTTCAAACTCACTTGGGGCTAAATCCAGTTTGGGTCTAAAAAGTATGGGGTTAAGTGTAAATAGGAGTGCCTACACTTGATTCCTTGCAGACATTCCAGAAGATTTTTACACAGGGAGTATTTGGGAGGGAATTATGGTGTGCAAGCTAGCACCACCATGTCAGAGTCTCTCCAACCAAGCAGCCAGCACTCAACCTGGCCCTGAAGGTCCCTAGCTTCTGGTGGGGAAATGAGTATAGCTTTTTGCTTTGAAAATGTTAAAGTAGAAAAAGTGTGGCACTTTCTTTTTCTTTTCTTTTTTTTTTATGATGGGGTGTCTCAGGATGGGGTGTGAATGAATGAATAAATAAGTGAATAAATACTGCTCTAATCTTGACAAGCATGCCTGGCATAAGTCCTGAGGGGCTTTGGGACAGAAACTCAAGTGTGCCCTGGAGGAAGCAGTAGCTTTCCATGTTAGTCTACCTGGCATAAAGGACAGTGGCCCATCCTCCCCCACCTCAAAATGCCAGTTTTAGCTGGCTCCCACTCTCTGTGTAAGCTGGCATAATGGGGAATTCAGTCTGGCCTTTCCACCCCACAACAAACTCTCTTTCTTTCCTTCTTCTGTTCTCTCTCTCTCTCTCTCTCTCTCTCTCTCTCTCTCTCTCTCACACACACTTTATTCATTTATTTACTCATTCTCTATCAAATGTCCTGTGATCAGTGCACAGGCTTTGATCAAACAGTTTTAGGAAGGTTTGAATCCCTACATCTTGCCACTACCTAACTTTTTGACCTGGAACAAGGGATTTAAGAACTCTGAACTTTCCACACCTGTGAAAGGAGGTTAATAATTGTCACTATCTTTATGATTTTCAAGTGAATTAAATGAAAAGGGATGATTGACACATAACATTAGCCATTCAGTGATAGTTACTAATAGGAATAATCTCTGATAAAGTGGCTTCCTGTGTAATGTGTCAAAGAATGCAAAGTGGCTAGAAGGGGTAAATATGCTCACCATATTTGTGTGGCCTTAGGAAAAAAAGTGTGTTGTATAAAGTTACTTTTAAAATCCCTTCCAAACATGAGACTATGACTATAAGATTTAATCATACCTGCCATCATATCAACTGATGATAGATGCTTTTGTCTCTCAGGATCTCCAAAGAGCAATTCCTTTGTCATCTGGAGATGCCCTAACTAAGTCCCTATCAGTTCAGATCTAACAAGGGCCAAGCTGTCACCCCACCCCTTCCCAATAATAGGGCAAGTCTTCCCAGATCCAATGGCCGATTGCTGCCCAAAGCTGCCCAGACCTGCTGCTTAGGGGATGTGGACCAACAGAAAGACTTTCCTTCATTTCCATTCTAATGCACTATCAGGTGAAGTGAAGATAAGATTATCAGTAGCAGCCCAGAACCTGTGGGAGGAATCTCAAAATTAAACCTAAGGAATTGGAAATAGAAGGTGAAGAGGGAGGACCCATTGGGATTGCCATGAGCTACATGCATGGTGAGGGTTGGAAAAATGTATGAAACTCCTGCAACCTCATCAGTTTCCCTTTTAAAAACACTGCCTAATTACCAACAGCTCAACTCAACTCCCACCACTAATAAGATTCCCAGAAGCATGGCAATGACTCACAATGCCTAGAGTCAATACTTGCCTGAGCTCTGCCAGAAGCAGAGTGCTGGAAATGTAATTTAAAGACAGAAAAGGTGGTAAAATAGAGACTGAATGGGGTACTGTAAACTAGCCAAATGACCTTAAGTCACTTAAGCTATTTAGGTTTCTATTGAACTTACGTGTAAATTTCAGATAGGTGGACTGGATGATCCTTATACCTTCCCACTCCTAAGGATCTATGACCATAGTTCTGTGCAAAAAGTGAGGATCCAATTTGACAGCATTGAGAGAATAGTTGGGTAGGGCCAGAATAGGGTCAGTGGACATGGCATTTCTAAGTTCTTTAGATTACTTCTGAACAGAAGGCTTTTCCTAAGAAAGAGGCAAGAAATCTCCATGATCCATTACTTCACAAATCCAGATCAAGGGGAGATGCAGCCTAACAGATAGAATAGAGACAAGTTACTATGGCCTGGTGAGGATGCCCTTATTTCTTTCCTGGAATGATGATGATCCCAGGTTCCAGATGAATCTGTAAATCATAGTTGAAGAGTCTATTCCTTAACCGCACCTATATTGGACAGCATTTTATGCCTCTGGTACATTATTTTAGACTCCTGTGTTTTTGCTTGTCCTTGGTTAGCCTAACTGCAGGGAGTGGTATTGGTTCCCTAGAGAGTTCACTGGTTAAAAATCAGGTGAGATCTTTTCTCTCCATCTTTTCCAAGGGAGGGCACATCTGTCTCCCAGAATTTTCAGTCATCTGACAGTAACCAGGTTGGTAACCCTAGCCAACTAATATCTCTGGCAGGACCACATCCATTTTAGCTTATGAGTTGTGGACTGAGAACTCTGGATTCCCCAAATATCAACCACAAGGAATATTTTCACAAGTAAAGATAATCTTTTAACACACACGTATGAATCCTGTAAAGTATTTATCAATTAAGAAAATGCTTTCAGTACGCCTTACATTTGCATTTGGTTTGTAGCATTTAAATTCTTATTAAATCTCTGTAATATGCACTTCAAACAGCTCATTCTGGAGTCAGTGATTCCCTAACTTTAAGTGATCTTCACTTGAGTCACAGCATATTTTCAGTGGTGTTTTAATAGCTGTTATATTTCTTCCTGTCAAAAAGTCTGAACATGTGTATGAACAAAGGGAAGAAATTTTTTTTTTTAAATATATTTTATTGATTTTTTTACAGAGAGGAAGGGAGAGGGATAGAGAGTTAGAAACATTGATGAGAGAGAAACACCGATCAGCTGCCTCCTGCACATCTCCTACTGGGGATGTGCCCGCAACCCAGGTACATGCCCTTGACTGGAATCGAACCTGGGACCCTTCAGTCCGCAGGCCGACGCTCTATCCACTGAGCCAAACCAGTTTTGGCAGAGGGAAGAAAATTTTAAGCTGTTTTGGCATTAGATGATTGTAGTTTGGCTCATATTTCAGTTCAGCTGAACAGTAAGGTATTTAAATAGGCAGCCTCATTGGATTCAGGAAGATCTATTCATACTGGTATTCTTGTCTGCTTTGGTTTTTCTGAGGAAGAGAAGAAGAAACAATGTGGTTAGGGTAAAAGGCTCTAAAAATACCATGGCTTTGCCCTGGCTACCAAGTAGAATTATGTGGCATTGGACACGTAAGTCTAGTTTCCATGGGTTTGTGCGCTTTATACACAGATAGTTGCTCTGAATATAATTTTGGAGAAGTACACTTTGTTGTTAACAGTCCCTTTATGTCTGGCTTGGAGAAGCAAAAGGTTTATTTAAATTTCCAGGCTCAAGATTAACAGTCACTGACACCTGACAGATCTATCAGATTTATAAAAAAATAATCTACTTGGCTGGTATAAGGGTGTGAGGCATCTTATTATTCAGTGGTTTCTGACTTGGCTTTTTCTCTGTGATTTAATTTCTTGTCTGTTTTATATTTTATTTAAACCACACCTGAATACCATCTATAACATATTTCCTTAGGTAAAATGCATATCAAATTCTAATCTGGAATGTCCTGCCTTTGTAATAGGCAAAGAAACAGTAATTTGTAATCATGTTAACTGAACATTTATGGTAAGAGTGGAAAGTCCTTCTCAGCCCTCACACTTAATAGCTGTGTTACTTTGGCAAGTTATTTAAATTACAAGAGCCTCAATTTCCCCATTTGTAAAAATAATTATGTTGGTGAATAAAGGGTTACTACAGTACCTGGCACCTAGTTTAGTGCTGAGTAAATGTTTAATGCTCTTTTAAAAAAAATCTCTCTGTGTGCCTAAAGAGAATTCCTTAGGCATTTAAAATTGAGAACTAAAAACAAAAAGGAGGCTTTGGCTTAAATTATTACTGGGTTGGGGCTTACCTGTATTCAACCTCATTTTTAAAGATAAAGTATAGAGTAGGTACAGATATCTAAAGAAATGTTATATGTTGGGTTTTCTGTTGTTATTGGCTTGGTTGTATATCTGAAAATAAGCCAATGAGTAATTTGAAGTACCTACTGTGTGCCCCTCTCTGCACCATGAGTCACAAGAGTGCACAACTCTTTGGCGCTCTTCCTCATTAACCTGTGAGCTCCTCCTCAAGGAAGGATAAGAACTGTGTCCTCTTCATTGTCTCCTCAGAATATAGCTCCAGTGTGTGCCTTGCACTCATGATGTAAGATCTATTTTTATTGGAATAATAGATTAATTTTAGGTGATAAATGGCATAAATCAAGGGCAAGATCTCATATGATACAGGAATTCTGAGCAGAGCAGCATGGGGTTCAAGCAGTCCTAAAAGACTGTGTGGTTGGAGAATGCCTGAATGTGGAGGAATTTCCAAACTGCTTTTCCTCAAAAAAATACAAAAAGAATTGGAAAAGTTTGTCTAAAGATAAGGCTGTACTGTGAGACATAAAGATATGTAATTTGTACAATTTTTGTAATACCCCAAAGATTTTAGCATTGTTGTCTTATTGTTTTCATATTTTACAAATTGAAGCCTAGTTTACCTTTTGTAATTAGAAATACTTGCAGATCTCTTAGTGAAAATGGAGATGCCCCACTTTGGTGTATCTCAATACTACCTTTGCAACCAAATAATTGCAAATAGAAGGACCATTTCAAAGTTATAGCCTGAGTAACCAGCCCTCTTTAGACATTTATACTTAGAAAGGAAGCTCAGCAGGGCCCCAAATGATGCCGGTCAACTTGTGTTACAAGAAATACCATCACACAAGGAGACAAAAATTCCATATGACTGATGGTTCTAATGACTGAGTTTCAAGCAGTATTTACAGTAGTTGAGTTTCTGTACAGTAAAGGAATTTGGCACCAGCCAACACAGTTTGTTTTAGCAGGATATAATCTGTCACTATAGCCAAATTCTGGGTCTGACTGGACTGTGGATGGCATGCAGGATCAGCCATGGAGAATGAATGCCATGCAGGTTTGCTTGCAGATACATCTGACAGCCTTATGTAACCAGGAACAGCAGGAATTGACTGATTCTGATTCTCAATTCTGCTGACTGTAACTACTCCTTGGCTAAATCACACATTAGTGTATTTACTGGTGATGGTCAAAAAACAACACTAACACATGCCAGAATGGAGTGATTTATTGTTCATGGTAAAGCATGTTCTAGGATGAACATCCACTCTAGGTAATCTTGTAATAATATTTTAAAAGAAAGTCAGGAGATCCCAATATAAAATCCAGAAGACAGGGACAATTATGCAAAATTGAGTCAAGTCACTGGATTGTTTTTAACCTAGACTCCTCAAACTGAAAATAGTGAGAGGATGTGAACTAGCCAGTAAATGCAAAAACATTTTCTAAGTGTTTGCAGAAGGAGAAGTCTGCAGGGGAGGGAAAGAGCAGCACCACAATAAGACAATACTATCATCCTAAGTAAAAGTGATGGTGTATTAATTTCTTCCCTCCAGATTATAGGGTGCAAACATCTATGAGTTTTCTCTCCCCCACATTCCTTATTTTTTTTTTCTTTCTTTCCCCCTGTGTCTACTATTTTAATGTCTTTTAGATGGAGAAATTTGGGGCTTTTATTATTTTCCCTATTGTATTCCCTCAATTCATTATCAGCTCTTACTTCCTCCCCTCTAACACCTGAAAACACGAACAGACTCTTATTTGTATAACTCTTAAGTTCATGATGAGCAGATCATTTAAACATGCTTAGAAGATGTTGAGTAAGGAATGTTCTACTGTGTCCTTCTCAGGAAAAGAAAAGCTAAAACATAATATTGACCATATGAATAGGGAATAAACTTCCTTATTCATTCATTCATTCATTCATTCATTCATTCATTCATTCAAGAGTTTTCACTAAGTATCTACTCTATATCAAGCACTGTACCAGGACTTTCCCCTCCCTAATGCAAGAATTTTCTAATAAAGTAAAATGCGAACATCTAATCCAATTCTATTCTGCTTCTTTCATTATTATACATGCACAGAGCACCTATTAGTATTTGTCAAATAATTTTTTAAATGCTGGGACACAAAGATTAATGAAGTACAGTTCTTTGTCTTCAGGTATTCACAGTCTAGAGGAGGAATGCAACTTTCTGCAGTTGCTACATTGTAATTAAGAAGCAGGAATGAGGAAATGTCATTCTTTATTAGAAATAATCTCAAGAACTCCCAAGTCTTGAGAGAGTTCTAGGAAATGTACTAGATAGATGGAAATGGTCATACAAGTAGTTCTTATCTTCTTCCTCAATTTTCATCTCCTTTGGGGTTCTCTCACTTGGCTTCCCAATGCTACCAGTTCCTTATTAATTCATTTTTTTAATCTAATAAGCATGTATTGATTTTCTACTATGTACCAAGAATTATACAACATGGTGCAGCAAGATAATGTGAACTAGCCAATAAATACAAAAAATATTTTCTAAGAGCTTAAAACAGGAGAAGACTGCAGGGGATAAGATACTGTTTCAACCTTCAAGGAACTCCCAATCTAGTGGGGAGATAGACAAGGAAGGAATCCATTACAATTGGCACTTATAGTGTGGTAAATATGCATACGCTATGACTATCCAGTTATGTGTTAGGTATTAGGTATAGTAATTACAACATGAGTCATTATATTTATTAAAGTTATTATTTTTACATTAAAATAACTTAGTTTTAGTGATTAAAATCTTGTTATTATAACTAAGATGTTTTGAATGCTTATGTTTCCAGGGAGTTTACATGTAGCACCCATTTAAAATAATCTTCAGTTTTCAGCTAAGAAAACAGTTACAGAGAGATTCAAGAACTTGTTGAAGGCCCCCTGGCTAGTTAGTGTCAGATTTAGAGTTGAACTCTAAGGGTTATCTGGATCCAAAACCCACATTTCCATCCAGCCCACTATCATAAAGAAAAGCCTGCCTCTGCCCTTAAGATGCTTACAACAGTGGGGGAGATAGAGAGGGAAACAGACAATTATTACACCATGGGACACTGGGATGAAAGTGGAGAAATACATCTTTGTTGAGGGTATTAATTAGAAAAGAAAATGATAACATGATTCTGCCTTTTTTAAAAATCAGGAAATCTCTCATTTATTTTTTATTGTGGTAAAATATGCATAACATAATACTTACCATTTTAACCACTTTTAAGTGTATAATTTAGTGACATCAAGTGCAATTCAAATTGCTGTACAGCTATCACCACCATCCATCTCTGGAACTCTTCCATCATCCCAAACTGAAACTCTGTACTCATTAAACAATAACTTACCAATCACCCCAGCCCTTGGTAACCACTATTCTACTTTCTGTCTCTATAAATTTGACTATTCTATATACTTCATATAAGTGGAATCATATAATATTTATCCTTTAGTGTCTTGCCTATTTTACTTAGCATAATGTCCCAAGGTTCTTCCATATTGTAGCAATGTAATGAACTCCATTCTTTTTTTAAGGCTGAATAATCTTTCATTGTATGTCTATAGCACATTTTTTTTTTTTTATCCATTTCATCTGCTGATGGACACTTGGGCTCTTTCCATCTTTTGGCTGTTGTGAAGATGCTCCTTTTTACAAATATCTGTTTGATTCCATGTTTTCAATTCTTTTTTTTTTTCTTTATTAGAGAAATAGTTTTTGGGTTTTTTTTTTGTTGTTTTTTTTATTTTTTTATTTTTTTATTATTAGTTAAGGTATTACAAATGTGTCCTCATCCCCCCCATTAACCCCCAACCTCCCCCCCACACACACTCATGCTACCATCCCCCTGTTGTCCATGTCCATTGGTATGGCTTATATACATGTATACAAGTCCTTCGGTTGATCTCTTCCCCTTACCCCCGCCCTCCCCTACTTTCCTTCTGGGGATTGATAGCCTGATTGCTGTTTCTCAGTCTTTGAGTCTGTCCCTTTTCATCAGTCTATGTTGTTCTCTATAATCCACAAATGAGTGAGATCATGTGGTATTTATCTTTCTCTGACTGGCTTATTTCACTTAGCATAATGCTCTCCAGTTCCATCCATGCTGTTGCAAATGGTAGAAATCCCTTCTTTTTACAGTAGTGTAGTATTCCATTGTGTAGATGTACCACGGTTTTGTTTTTTGTTTGCTTTTTTAAAATTTTACTTGTTCTTAATTGATTAAGGTATTACATATGTGTCCTTATCCCCCCATTGCCCCCCACACCCTCCGCTCATGCTCTCACTCCCTTAGTGTCTGTGTCCATTGATAATGCTTATATGCATGCATACGAGTCCTTTCTTTGGTTGATCTCTCCCCCTTACTGCCACCCTCCCCTACCTTCCCTCTGCGATCTGATGGTCTGATGGATGATTCTGTCTCTGGACCTGTTTTTGTTCATCAGTTTATGTTGTTCATTATATTCCACAAATGGGGGAGATCATGTGATATTTATCTTTCTCCAACTGACTTATTTTGCTTAGCATAATGCTCTCCAGGTTCTTCCATGCTGTTTCAAATGGTAGAAATCCCTTCTTTTTACAGTAGTGTAGTATTCCATTGTGTAGATGTACCACGGTTTTGTTTTTTGTTTGCTTTTTTAAAATTGATTTCAAAGAGGACAGGAGAGAAGAAGGAGAGGGAGAGGGAGAGGGAGAGGGAGAGGGAGAGGGAGAGGGAGAGGGAGAGGGAGAGGAGAGGAGAGAGAGAGAGAGAAAGGGAGAGAGAGAGAGAGAGAGAGAGAGAGAGAGAGAGAGAGAGAGAGAGAGAAACACTAATGATGAGAGAGAATCATTGATGGCTGCCTCCTGCATGCCCCTTACTGGGGATTGAGCACGCAACCTGGGCATGTGCCCTTGACTGGAATCAAACCCGGGACCTTTCAGTCTGTGGGTGTATGCTCTATCCATTAAGCCAAACCAGCCAGGGCTATCCCACAGTTTTTTAATCACTCATCTGCTGATGGGCACTTGGGCTGTTTACAAATCTTAGCTAATGTAAATTGTGCTGCTATGAACATAGGGGTGCATATATCCTTTCTGATTGGTGTTTCTAGTTTCTTGGGATATAGTCCTAGGAGTGGGATCACTGGGTCAAATGGGAGTTCCATTTTTAGTTATTTGAGGAAACTCCATACTGTTCTCCACAGTGGCTGCACCAGTCTGCATTCCCACCAGCATTGCAGGAGGGTTCCTTTGTCTCCACATATTCGCTAGCACTTGTCATTTGTTGATTTGTCAATGATAGCCATTCTGATAGGTGTGAAGATGGTACCTCATTGTCATTTTGATTTGCACCTCTCGGATGATTAGTGACTTTCAGCATGTTTTCATATGTCTTTTGGTTTTCCTTCTGTCTTCTTTCGAAAAGTATCTATTTGGTCCGTTGCCCATTTTTTGATTGGGTTTTTTATCTTCCTTTTGTTAAGTTGTACGAGTTCCCTGTAAATGTTGGAAATTAAACACTTATCGGTGATAACATTGGCAAATATGTTCTCCCATGCAATGGGCTTTCTTTTTTTTTTTTGATGTTTTTGTTTGTTTGTTTGTTTTGTTTTTGCTGTGAGAAGCTTTTTATTTTGTTGAAGTCCCATTTGTTTCTCTCTAGTTTCCATCACCCTAGGAGCTGTATCAGTGAAAATATTGCTTCGGCACATGTGTGAGATTTTGCTGCCTGTGGATTCCTGTAAGATTTTTATGGTTTCCCATCTTAGGTTTAAGTCCTTTATCCATTTTGAGTTTATTTTTGTATATGATGTAAGTTGGTGTTCTAGTTTCATTTTTTTGCATGTATGTGTCCAATTTTCCCAACACCATTCATTTATTGAAGAGACTGTCTTTACTCCATTGTATGTTCTTATCTCCTTTGTCAAATATTAATTGAGCGTAACGGCTTGGGTTGATTTCCGGGTTCT
This sequence comes from Myotis myotis, assembly GCF_014108235.1. Lineage (NCBI taxonomy): Eukaryota > Metazoa > Chordata > Mammalia > Chiroptera > Vespertilionidae > Myotis > Myotis myotis. Next base: position 25,776,611 of record NW_023416346.1, read on the forward strand.
TTGTTGTGTTCCATTGTTCTATATGTCTGTTTTTGTGCCAGTATCAGGCAGTTTTGAGAACAGTGGCTTTGTAATATAGCTTGATATCTGGTATTAAGATCCCTCCTACTTTGTTCTTCTTTCTCAGAATTGCTGCAGTTATTCCTGGTCTTTTTTTTTTATTCCAGATGAATTTTTGTAGAGTTTGTTCTAGGTCTGTGAAATATGCCATTGGTATTTTAATAGAGAGTGTATTGAATCTATAGATTGCTTTGGGTAGTATGCACATTTTAATAATGTTAATTCTACTGATCCATGAACACGGTATGTTCTTCCATCTGTTTATGTCTTCTTCTATCTCTTTTTTCAGTGTCCTGTAGTTTTCTGAGTACAAGTCTGTTACTTCCTTAGTTAAGTTTATTCCTGGTATCTTAATTAAATGGTGCAATGGTAAATGGGATTGTTTTTTAAAATCTCTCTTTCTATAAGTTCACTATTGGTGTATAAAAATTCCATAGATACCTGGGAGTTAATTTTGTATGCTGCTACATTGCCAAATTCACTTATTTAGTCTAATAATTTCTTGATGGAGTCTTTAGTGTTTTCTATGTACCTCTGCGAATAATGACAGTTTTACGTCCTCTTTTCCAATTTGGATACCTTTTATTTCTTCTTCTTGTCTAATTGCTATGGCTAGCACTTCCAGTACTATGTCGAACAGGAGTGGTGAAAGCATGTCTCCCTGTCTTGTTCCTGTTCTTAGGGGAAATATTTTTAGTTTTTGCCCATTGAGTATGATGTTGGCTGTAGGTTTGTCATATAAGGCTTTTATGTTGAGCATGATCCCTCTATTCCCACTTTGATGAGGTTTTTTATCAAGTAAGGGTGTTGGATTTTGTCAAATGCTTTTTCTGTATCTATTGATATGACTATGTGATTGTTATCTCTCAGTTTGTTTATATATGATGTATCATGTTTACTGATTTGTGGGTATTGTACCACCCTTGCATTCCCAGAATAAATCCTACTTGGTCATGGTGTATGATCTTTCTGATGCAATGCTGGATCCGATTTGCTAGAATTTTATTGAAGATTTTGGCATCTATGGTCATGAGGGATATTGGCTGTAATTCTATTTCTTTATGTTGTCTTTATCTGATTTTGATATTAGGATGATGTTGGTTTCATAGAATGAGCTTGGAAGTGTGCCTTCCTCTTGAATTTTTTGGAATATTTGGAGGAAGATAGGTTTTAGTTCTTCTTTGAATGTTTGGTAAAATTCCCCTGTGATGCCTTCTGGCCCCAGGCTTTTGTTTGTTGGAAGCTTTTTGGTGACTGCTTCAATTTCCTCCATCGTTATCAGCCTATTGAGATTTTTAAATTGTTCCTGATTGAGCTTTGGAAGGCTATATTTTTCTAGGAATGTGTACAATTTCTCTAGGTTGTAGAGTTTGTTGGAATAGAGTCATTCATAGTATTTTTTTTTTACAATTATTTGTATTTCTGTGGGGTCTGTTGTTATTTTGCCTCTTTTATTTCTGATATTGTTTATTTGGGTCCTCTCTCTTTGCTTCTTGGTGAGCCTGGCTACAGGTTCATCAATCTTATTTATTCTTTCAAAGAACCAGCTCTTGATTTTATTGACCTTTTGTACTGTTTTTTGGTCTCTGTGTCATTTATTTCTGCTCTGATCTTTATCATCTCCTTCCTTCTGCTCACTCTGAACTTTTCTTATTGCTCTCTTCTAATTCTTTGAGTAGTAGAGTTAGATAATTTATTACCATTTCTTCCTGTTTTTTAAGGTAAGTCTGTAGAGGTATAAACTTCCCTCTCAGGACTGCTTTCACTTTGTCCCACAGATTTTAGAATGTTTTGTTTTCATTGTCATTTGATTCAAAGATGTTTTTAATTTCTTCTTTGATCTCTTTGTTAACCCAACCATTAGATAATAGCATGCATTCAGCTTCTAAGTGTTTGAATTTTTTTATTGTTTTTTATTGTAGTTGATTTCTAATATCATGCCATTGTGGTCTGAGAAGATGCTTGATATGATTTAAATTTTCTTGAATTTGAAGAGACTTTGCCTGTGACCCAATATGTAGTCTATCTTTGAAAATGTCCCATGTGCACTTGAGAAGAATGTATATTCCTTGGCTTTGGGGTGAAATGTTCTGAAGATGTCAATTAAGTCCAACTGATCTAGTGAGTCATTTAGGATTGCTGTTTCTTTGCTGGTTTTTTGTCTAGAGGATTTATCTGGTGATGTCAGTGGGGTATTAAAGTCCCCTACTACGGTTGTATTGTTGTCCATCTCTCCCTTGATATCTTCCAGGAGTTTTTTGTTTGTTTGTTTTTTATGTATTTGGGTGCTCCTGCATTGGGTGCATATATGTTTATCAGGGTTATATCCTCTTGTTGTATTGATCCATTTAGTATTATGAAATGGCCTTCCTTATCTCTTGTTATGGCCTTCACTCTGAGGTCTATTTTGTCAGATATAAGTATTGCTACCCCAGCTTTTTTTTCATTCCATTTGCCTGAAAGATATTTTTCCATCCCTTCACTTTCAGTCTGTATGAGTTCCTTTTACTGGGGTGGGTCTCTTGAAGACAGCATATATATGGGTCATGTTTTCTTTTTTAAAATATATATTTTATTGATTTTTCACAGAGAAGAAGGGAGAGGGATAGAGAGTTAGAAACATCGATCAGATGCCTTCTGCATGCCCCCCAGTGGGGACACGCCCGCAACCAAGGCACATGCCCCCGACTGGAATCAATCCCAGGACCCCTGAGTCCGCAGGCCAACGCTCTATCCACTGAGCCAAACCGGTCCGGTAGGGTCATGTTTTCTTATCCACTAATCCACTTGATGTCTTTTGATTGGAGAAAGTAGTCTGTATATGTTTAAAGTTATTATTATTTTTTTAATCTTTATTGTTGAGATTATTACAGACATTCCTCTTTCTCCCCCCATAGCTCCCCTCCACCCAGTTTCCACCCCACCCCAGGCTCTTGCGACCCTATTGTCTGTGTCTATAAGTACTGCATATATGCATATAAGATCTTTGTCTAACCTCTTCCCGCATTCCCCCACACCTTCTTCCTCTGAGAATTGTCAGTTTGTTCCATTTCCATGCCCCTGATTCTATTCCATTCACCAGTTTATTCTGTTCATCAGAATATTTAGTCATTTGATTTTTAGATTCACTTGTTGATAGATATGTATTTGTTGTCACTTTGTTGATTATAATTTTTTATCTTTACCTTTTTCTTCTTCTCCCTCTTCTTAAAGAATACCCTTCAACATTTAATATAATACTGGTTTGGTGGTGATGAACTCCTTTAGCTCTTTCTTGTCTGTGAAGCTCTTTATCTGAACTTCAATTCTAAATGATAGCTTTGCTGGGTAGAGTAATCTTGGTTGTAGGTTCTTGCTATTCATCACTTTGAATATTTATTCCCACTCCCTTCTGGCCTGCATAGTTTCTGTTGAGAAATCAGCTGACAGTCATATGGGCACTCCCTTGTAGGTAACTAACTGCTTTTCTCTTGTTGCTTTTAAATTCTCTCTTTGTCTTTTGCCTTTGGCATTTTAATTATGATGTGACTTGGTGTGGTCCTCCTTGGATTCCTCTTGTTTGGGGTTATCTGTGCTTCCTAGACTTGTAAGTCAATTTCTCTCACCAGGTAAGAGAACTTTTCTGTCATTATTTCTTCAAATAGGTTTTCAATATCTTGCTCTCTCTCTTCTTCTGGCACCCCCATAATTCAGATGTTGGTATGCTTGAAGTTGTCCCAGAGTCTCCTTATACTAGCTTCATATTTTTGGATTTTTTTTTCTTTTTGTTCTTTGGTTGTTTTTTGCTTCCTCATATTTCAAATCATTGACTTGATTCTTGGGATCCTGTAGTCCACTGTTGAATCCCTGTATATTATTCTTTATTTCAGTCAGTGTATGCTTAATTTTTGACTGGTCCTTTTCCTTTTTTTTAAATTTTTTATTTATTTATTTATTTTTTTCCTTCTCACTTAGATCCTTGGAAATCTCACTAAGTTCCTCAGAGGTTTCTAGAAGATTCCTTAGTAACCTTATAATTGTGGTTTTGAACTCTATATCCAGTAGTTTGCTTTCTTCCATTTCTTTCATTTCTGGCATGTTTCTTTGTCTCCACATTTTGACTGCTTCCCTGTGTTTGTTTCTATGTATTGTGTAGCTGCTAAGTCTCCTTGAGTTGATAGAGTGGCCTTTTGTATTAAGTGTCCTATAGGGCCCAGTAGCTCAGCCTCTCCAATCATCTGAGGTGGACACACTTGGTGCACCCCTTTGTAGGCTGTGTGCACAATCTTGTAGTTGAGCCTTGCTTGCTGTTGGTATCACTGGGAGGAATTGACCTCCAGGCCAATTGGCTGTGAAAACCAGCTGTGTTTACAATGGAAGAGCTGCTGTGCAAGAGACACCCTTATGGGGCAGGACTTGCTTCAGTGGGACTTTGGTGCTCACTGATTCTGCCCCTTGAGTGTGTCACTTATCGATGTGAAGAGTTGTAATCTGATATGGTCTCACACTAACCACTGGGTACACTGGCTCTTGGATTTCCAAGGAGCTGCAAAGTCAGCCATTGCCTAGGGCCACCCAGTAGGAGCTTCAGAGGGACCTGCAGATTCCTCCTGTTTGTATTGGGTTTGCGAGTGACCAGATGAGGCCCAGCTCTGAAGCAAGGAAGGTTGGTGCTGGTGCTGGCCCTGGGCTTTTTATTGATAGCTTTGGGGCTCCCTGACACAGCTGCAGCTTATTTCACAGGTTTTAGACTGAGAAAAGACAGGCCATTCATATGCAAAAGGCACTGTGCACAGCTTGGGTGGGGTTGTAAATTGGGTGGGGTGGGGTCTCAAATAATCTCCAGGGCAGAGCAAACAGCAATGGCTTCCAGTCAACCCTGCACCAGGGAGGTCCCAACATAGGAACAATGATCCCTGCGAGCATCTCTGTCTGGAAAATATCCACCCCCACATTCCTGCCCCGATGCCAGACAGTTTATCCCTATATGTGTCTGGGTATCCCAGAGTGTAGCCCAGCACTGAAGCTCCAAGCAAGCTAGAGATTGTAAATTCAGTTTGTGGTGCTGGCTTTTTAAGAGGAGCAGCCCCAATCTGCACTTGTTTTTACAGTCCATAGTTCTTATTGCCCATAGGGACTTCTTTCCCCAGCTCTGGGACCCTGGGCTGGGGGGCTGGTGTGGTGCTGGGACTCCTTGCTCCTCTAGGTGGCCTCCAAAGAGGTGATCTATTTCCGGATTAAAAAAGTGACACACCAGTGTGTCAGAACAGTTCATTCCGCGCCTGCACACCTCCTACCAGTCTCAATGCACTTTCTTCTTTACCTCTCTAATTATAGTACTTCCACTCAGCCAGCTTTCCCACAGTTATGGATAATAGTTGTTCCATATTCTAGTTGTAATTTTAATGTGGTAGTGGGAGGCAGCAAGTACAGGCATTTACCCTATGCTGCTATCTTGGTTCCCTCTAGTTATTATTAATAGGTACTTGTTTGTAGCCATTTTTATTTTTTGTGCCTGTGTTCCTTCTTCCTTTTTTATTTCTTCTTTTTACACCAGTCCCTTCAGCATTTCTTGCATTGCTGGCTTGGTAGTGATAAACTCCCTTAGCCTTTTTTGGGGTGTGTGTGAAGCTCCTTATTTCCCCTTCACCTTTCAAGGATAGCCTTGCTGGACAGAGCATTCTGGGATTAAGTCCCTTGCTTTGCATCATTTTGTAAACTTCCTTCCATTCCTTTCTGGCCTGATGTGTTTCTGTTGAGCAATCATTTGATAATCTAATTGTATGTAACTTTCCGTCTCTCTCTTGTAGCCTTTAAGATTCTCTCTTTGTCCTGAACATTTGCTTTCATAATTATGATGTATCTTGGTGAGGGTCTTTTTTGGTTCATCTTGTTTGTGACTCTCTGTGCTTGTGTGGCTTTTTTCTTCCCCAAATCAGGGAAGTTTTCTGACATTATTTCTTCAAATAGGTTTTCTAACCCTTGTTCCTCTTCTTGTCATTCTGACACCCCTATTATGCATATGTTGCTTCATTTAATTTTGTCCCAAAGTTCCCTTAGGCTATGCTCATATCTTTTAATTTTTTTCTCCAATTGCAGTTCAGTTTGGGTGTGTTTTGTTTCCCTGTCTTTTAATTCGCTAATTTGGTCCTCCACTTATCATAGTCTACTGTTGAAACTTTCCATAGTGTATTTTATTGTAGCTATATCACTCTTTATTTTGTTTTGATTCTTACATAAGTTGTTGATTTTAACATCCATCCAGTTTATGAACTGTATGACCTTTATGCTGAATTCTTTTTCGGACATATTGCATGCCTCTGTTTCACTTATCTCCTTTCTGGAGATTCCTCTTTTATTTCCTTTGGGAGCTTCTTTGTCTCCCAAATTTTGCTCTCACCGAAGGACCTAGGTGTCAAATCATGCAAGTAGTGCTCCTCATTTGGAGGTGGCTCGTCAGGTGGGTATTGGTTGTGCAGCTGCTCAGAGCAGTGGTGGCTCCTCTGGCTAGTGGGGGTGGGCAGCTCATGTGACTGCTGCTCCTTGGATGGAGGCAGGCTGTTCGCATGGCTTCTGTTCCTTGGATGGGGTTGGCCGCATGCAGCTGCTTGTGGCTGCTGCTGCTCATATCAGGGTTGGCTTCTCATATTACTGCTGCTGTTTGGATGGGGGAGGGCTGCTTGTGCATCTGCTGCTCCTCAGACAGTGGTGGGCTGCTCACGCAGCTTCTGCTCATGTGGGCATGGTGCCCTGGACTAAAGCATTGAGCTGGCCAGAGGGAAGCATGGTTCAGAACGCAAAGGAGCCCATGGCTGGAGTGGCTGGAGTCTCAGTGTCTGTGGGATAGCAGCCCAGGCAGCAGGTCCCTGGTGGGGGTGACTGTAGAGTCCCGTGTGATGTCTGAAGGCACCGTGGGTGGAGGTGAGGCTGGTATCCTGGTCACTGCAGCTCTCCCCTTCAAGATAGTGTGGCCTCTGTGGTAGAGCCAGCCACCTGGGACTGTTTGCAATGGTAGCAGAGGATGCCTGGCTAAATGAGCCTGGTCCGCCAGCCCCCAAAGGTCCTGCAGGATCTAACTGTCACTCACTCACATAAAGACACACACCTCACATGTCCACACATTCACCTTTTGCTCCCTCACTCACTCAAGATGGTTCCATCACTGCTGCCATCTTCCTGCCTCTGTAGTTGGGTCTGGAGTGTTATTAACCCATTCGTGGACGGAGTCTCCTCTCCAGGTGTCTGGTTATGTGGCTCACTCTATACCACATTGATCAAACTGGACAAAATGCAATTCAACAAGACATAAAACAAAGGGAACAAAACACATATGTACTCATGACACTGATAACCCCAATATAAGTGACCAGTGGAGAAAAGAGAATTAGGGGAGGGAAAAGAGAGCATAGATCAGTGATGGCGAACCTATGACACACGTGTCAGAGGTGACACACAAACTCATTTTTTGGTTGATTTTTCTTTGTTAAATGGCATTTAAATATATAAAATAAATATCAAAAATATAAATCTTTGTTTTACTATGGTTGCAAATATCAAAAAATTTCTATATGTGACACCGAACCAGAGTTAAGTTAGGGTTTTTCAAAATGCTGACACGCTGAGCTCAAAAGGTTCACCATCACTAGCATAGATTATATCAGTGGTTCTCAACCTTGGCTACACATTAGAATCACCTGGGAATCTTTTTAAAATCCTGATTTCTGGGCCTCATCCTCCAGAAATTCTGTTTCTTTGTTACTAATGTTGTGGCCCTACCCCATAATAAAGAAGCAGAATTTCTGGAGGATGAGGCCCAGAAATCAGGATTTTAAAAAGATTCCCAGGTGATTCTAATGTGCAGCAAAGGTTGAGAACCACTGGATTATATCGAGGAGAGAAAAAAATGGTAAGAGAAAAAAAAAAAGAAGAGAAAGGAAGAAAAAGCAGTATATATATATATATATATATATATATATAGAGAGAGAGAGAGAGAGAGAGAGAGAGAGAGAGAGAGAGAGAAAACACCACAGAACAAACAGATAAACCAAAAAATGCAAACACCAAATGCCCAGAAAAGAGGGCTGGGGCAGAATCTGTAGAGGCCATGCTTATATACGGAAAGTAAGGTTAAGGAATTGGATGAATATGGGGAGGACCTCAGTTTAGTATAAAGGAAATAGAAAGAGGATGAGTGGATAAGAAGAAAGAGAAAGAGAAATAGAAAGAGAAAGAGAAAGAGAAAGAGAAAGAGAAAGAGAAAGAAAAAAATTAAAAAAAATAATCAATAGGATAAAATGATAAAAAATAAAAATAGAATGATGAAAAAATAATCTGAAAAGAAATAAAAAATAAAGAAACAAACAAAAAAGAAAATATAGAGAAAAGAAAAAAAGCTAACAAAATAAAAATAAAATAAAATAAAATGAAAATGAAAAAGTGAAGTGTCAATCATTTTTCACCGAGTTTTAATACCCCGTGGGGCTGATTTAAGATCCAACTCTTCTGTACTGTCTGCCACTTCTCAGTTTCCTATTAGCTAGTCAGTACTGTGTTGAAGTTCCAAGTGATCCACTGCTCCCCTGTTTGTGTCTATCTCCACCACCTTGACTACCAGCAGGAGGGACCAATCTGCCACTTAGACTGTCTGTCCACTGTCAATCTTAATCTCTCAAGCAGCTGTTTTTGACAAGGCTACAGTTGGGGAGGTTGCCGTATAATTTTCAGGGACTGAATGGCCTCTCTTCAGGCCAGTCACTGAGGGCTCTCAGGGCCTGTTCAGAATTTTTTTTGTATCTTCTGTAACAATCAGGTTGTAGTCTGGATGTGGCTGTATTGGTTGTCTGGAGACTGCAGAGAGGGGCTGTCTCTTCAGGAGAAAATGGCTGCTTAGGTTTGGAGTGTCAGGTATTTCCCAGTGCCAGACTCCCCGGCACCTCTCCCTAACCTGCTCTTCTCCCCAGACTCTCCCCAGAATCCACAAGTCCGCACCTACACCTGTACCTCAGCCACGGTGAGTGCTTGTATTTGAAAGGTCCTATGAACTGAGTTTAGGGAATAAAAGCAAAGGCCAAAAAGAGGGGAAAGAGCTGTGCCACTGTGAGTTTCTCTCTCCCCGGCCCCCGGCACCACATGCCTTGAGCAGTTGTTCAGGCTGACCCCTCTGGGCTCATCCTCTAGTGGCTGTGGGCTTAGGCTGTTTCCAGATCTTCCCTATGGTAAATTGCGCTACTATGAACATAAGGATGCATATATCCTTTCTGATTGGAGTTTCTGGTTTCTTGGGATATATTGCTAGAAGTGGGATCACTGGGTCAAATGGGAATTCCATTTTTAACTTTTTGAGGAAACTCCATAGTGTCTTCCATAATGGCTGCACCAGTCTGCATTCCCACCAGCAGTGCACGAGTGCTCCCTTTTCTCCACATCCTCTCCAGCACTTGTCCTTTGTTGATTTGTTGATGATAGCCATTCTGACAGGTGTGAGATGATACCTCATTGTTGTTTTGATTTTCATCTCTCTGATGATTAGTGACTTTGAGCATGTTTCCATATGTCTCTTGGCTTTCTGAATGTCCTCTTTAGAAAAGTGTCTATTTAGGTCCTTTGCCCATTTTTTTTTAATGGATTGTTTATCTTCGTTTTGTTAAGTTGTATGAGTTCCCTATAAATGTTGGAGATTAAACCCTTATTGGTGATAACATTGGCGAATATGTTCTCCCATGCAGTGGGCTTACTTGTTGTTTTGTTGATGGATTCTTTTGCTGTGCAGAAGCTTTTTATTTTGATGTAGTCCCATTTGTTTATTTTCTCTTTAGTTTCCAATGCCCTAGGAGCTGTATCGGTGATATGCTATGTAGCGCAATTTACCATATGCTTCGGCATATGTCTGAGATTTTGTTGCCTTTGGATTCCTCTAGTATTTTTATGGATTCCCATCTTACATTTAAGTCCTTTATGCATTTTGAGTTTATTTTTGTGTATGATTTAAGTTGGTGGTCTAGTTTCATTTTTTGCATGTATCTGTCCAATTTTCCCGACACCATTTATTGAAGAGACTGTCTTGACTCCATTGTATGTTCTTGCCTCCTTTGTCAAATATTAATTGAGCATATTGGTTTGGGTCGATTTCTGGATTCTCTAGTCTATTCCATTGATCTATATGTCTGTTTTTGTGCCAGTACCAGGCAGTTTTGAGAAGAGTGGTTTTGTAATACAGCTTGATATCAGGTATTGAGATCCCACCTACTTTGTTCTTCTTTCTCAGGATCGCTGCAGCTATTCGGGGTCTTTTTTATTCCAGATGAATTTTTGGAGAGTTCGTTCTAGGTCTGTGAAATATGCTGTTGGTATTTTAATGGGGAGTGCATTGAATTTATAGATTGCTTTGGGTGGTATGGACGTTTTAATGATGTTGATTCTACCGATCCATGAACATGGTATGTTCTTCCATCTGTTTATGTCTTCCTCTATCTCTTTTTTCAACATCCTGTAGTTTTCTGAGAAGAGGTCTTTTACCTCTTTAGTTTAAGT